>NC_142880.1:64275530-64427045 GCF_051225735.1 Oryctolagus cuniculus | reverse complement strand
TCATCCTGGGAAAAACAAAACCAGACTGAGTTTCACAACACAGTGGAATAGTAAGAGTGAGGACTATGGTGGAGTCTGATTCCTGGGTTCTAATTCCTGCTCTGTCACTTGGCAAGTTCCTTAATCTCCCATGCTTTAATATCCTCATTGGTTAAATGGCATTAACTGTTTTACTCTTGACAACAGTGCTCTAAGTGTAAGTTATTATATGTAAAGCACTATAGTACAGTACCAACCCTATAATAAGATACAAGCATTAGTCATTGCTAGGGACAAACTTGGGCCATCTTTTTATTTTCAGTTCTGGTTATTTTCCTTGTATATTGACCTAGAAAGCAAAATTGTGAAATTAGTTTCCTATCTATTTCCAGTAAGCCTTCTTTGTCCTTTTCCTCTTCAGAACTAATATATACATATATGTTATATCATATATATCATACACACACACAAGTCAAGGTCATCTCTGTCTTAACTGCTTTCCAGAGTTTTCCCTGTTTCCAGTCTTGGCTAAATCCTTCCTCATACACTTACCATTGACTTTTCCAGTAACACAGGATCATGATGAGCAAGACGCAAAGAATCATGGGCAGTATGATACGGATAAGAATATTGGCTGAAGAAGGAGAAGGAAAGGGATATATATATTCTTAATTCATTTAGCATTTATTTGAGAGAATGAGCCTCTATCTGCTGGGTTACCCCCCATTGCCCATAACAGCTGAGGCTGGGCCAGACTGAAACCAGGCACTGAGAACTCTGTTTGGGTTCCCACATGGCTGACAGGGACCTAAATCGTTAAGAGACACCTGCTGACTCTCAGAGTACACATCAGAGGGAAGCTCCAATGGGGAGCCATCATTATCCCCTTCCAACAAAACGGCCCTCCTAGCTCAGCAACACAAATGGCATTTGCCTCTTTCCATACTTACGTGGAAACACACCAAGACTCATGGCTGGCTTCTTTCACACAGTGTTGCCTTTGTGATTTGCCCACATTATTTCCATTGTGTGAATATGCCACCGTTACTTATCCTTCCCATTTGATGGGCAATGGGTATCTCCAGTTTGCAACTCTCATAACCTGTGCTGCTATGGGCTTTCCAGTCCATGTCTTGGGTATTGCTTTGGGGGTTATATGGGTATTCTTTAGGGCATACACCTGGGAATGTAAGTACTCAGATCTAAGTTATACATATGTTCACTTTAGAAGATAGAACCAGTTCTATTTCCCACAACGGCTTTTGCCAGTTTGTTCCTGCCAGCAATGTATGAGTTTCAATATTTTCACATCCTTGGCAATATTTTGGCATTTGTCATCTTTTTCATTTCTATTTCTAGGTTATTTCAGTATGATGGTTAGGTTCAGAATGAAATACAGATCGACACCCGTCAAAACAACTGACCTTCCCTCCCTGTGCCTCATTATCTCCATATAGGGATCTAGCCTGCCAGTCACAGGAAAGCTTACAACAGTTTTAAAATGTACCAGTGAAGAGGCTGGCATTGTGGCATAGTAGGTTAGGCCTCTGCTTGTGAAACCAGCACCCCAAATTTGTTCCTGTTCTAGACCTGCCTGCTCCACTTCCGATCCAGCTCCCTGCTAACCTGCCTGGGAAAGCAGCAGAAAATGGCCCAAAGCACTTGGGCCCCCGCACCCGCTTGAGACCCCTAGCTGAGGCTCCCAGCTCCTGGCTTCAGCTGCCTGACCCTGGCCCTTGCGGCCATTTGGGAAGTGAACCAGCAGATGAAAGATCTTTCTTTCTCTGTCTCACCTCTCCTTTCTTCAACTCTGCCTTTTAAGTAAATAAAAAAACTAAATTAAAAACAGAATAAACATTTATGCACAATTTTGCCACTTCACTTAATTTTTTGTGTACTTCTGTTCTTTTTAGCAAATGTCAACATTTTATTTTTAAAGTTTTGTTACTCTGTTGCTCAAATAAATGGACATATACAACCATCTTCCATCCACTGGTTCACTTCCCAGATGCCTGCAACAGTTGGGGTGGGCCAGGTCAAAGCCAGGAGCCAAGAACCCTATCCAGATCTCCCATATGGGTGACAGGAATCCAAGTGTTTGAGCTATCTGCTGCCTGCCGGGGCACACATTAGCAGGAAGCTGGATTGGAACTCTACCAGGCACTCCGACCTGGGACACAGGTATCCGAAGCAGCAGGCTAACCCACTGTGCCACAGTGCCTGTCCCAAATGTATGTATTTCTGATTTCTATTCAGTAAGGTTTGAGGTATAGTTAATCGGATATTGCAAGTAGAGTATTTCAAATACTTTGTTTCTAGTAATCAAGATACAAGCCAAGGCTAATGCGAGTTAACTTAAGGGAGATAAATGAACCATACAGGGTAGTGTTACAGGTCATTGTCTATGTATGTACCAATTACATCTGAAAGCTGGAAGAAAAATAACCCAACAGTAAATGTCAGTGGTGGGCATTTGGTGCAGCTGTGAAGACCCTTTGTGAGACCTCTGTGCCCTGTCTCAGAGGGTCTGGATTGGAGTCCCAGCTCTGCTACTGTGCGTACTGAAGGGGAGCAGATGACAGCTCGAGTCCTTGTCCCCCTGGCCTCAGACTTCCTGGTTGGTGCAGGCATGTGGAGAATGAACTCGTGGATGGGGGCCTCTAACTCACTCTGTTTCTCTCATCTGTCTTTCAGATATTTTAAAATAATTTTAAAATTTATTCTAAAGTGGCAATTGTGCTCAAATAATGTAAATCATCAAATCCTAAGCTAAGGGGGAGCTTTGGATTTTGACTTGGTGACCTAAGGCTATGTTTCAGTCTAGCATTGAACTATCGGCAAGTGCTACAGCCTGCCCCTGCAGCCACTCTGTGGGTGTCACTGGCCAGGGCACTCCTGGGGTAATAGTCCCTACCCGATGAAGCCATCCCAGTTCTATAGCCACACTCCAAAGAGACCATGCACCAAGGAAAGCTAGTAACTTCTGCATGACAGTACTTTCCAAGGTGTTCTCCAGGATGGATCTTCTCTGACACCCTTAGTGACAAGGGTCTTTTATCCCCTTCTCTCAGTTACTTCGGTTCCCTGGACGTTGGGCTTTTGCCAAAGGAATAAATTTTCCCATCAACCAGTTCTTCTTCCTTCCTCCTTTATCTTTGCAGCCAGGTGTACTTAAAAAAAAATTTTTTTTTAAAGCAAGAGACAGATCTTTTATCCACTGGGTTCACTCCCCAAATGCCCTCAATAGCCAGGGCTGGGCCAAGCCAGGAACCTTGGATTCTCACATGGGTTAAGCCATGTGTTTAAGCCATTAGTAGAGCTATTTATTGGGGCTCAAGCCAACCACCCCAAAAAGAAATGCAGATGTCCTTAGCAGCTTCTTAACTGTAGCCCCAAACACCCACCGTAGGCCAAACTGTCTCATCATCTCTCCCTTCCCTGACCAAATCTGGAAACATGCAGTTTGTGAACAGGTGCTCAGTGCCCCTGCACATCCCCACGTAGCCATTTCTGGTTAGCCCTTAAGACTGGCCAGAAGGAAAACTGGCTGCAGAGAGAAATTCTGCTGAGAAACCCATTGCTGCCCTTGCCTCGACAGCAGCCCATGGCTCTTCAGTTGACAACACTGAAATATACCACGTATGATTTTCAGTCCATTCTGAGAGTGCCAGAGACATGTCCCTTTGGGCCATGAGAAGGCAAGAGGAAGGTCCAAGGCCATAATCAGTGAGAGGAGCTCTACTCTTGTCTTATCTAGGAGGACTGTGCAGCATTCTTTCTGGAACAACAGATGACAAAGAGGAAAAGAGTAATGGGGAAGAAGAAGGTATGGTTGAAATTTCCTAAGCTGGGGTAGATGTCTGAAGCAGTGGTGACTATACACTCGGGGCACTTACATCCCAACCTGGAGTGCCTGATTTGAGTCCTGGCTCTGCTTCTGATCCAGCTTCCTGCTAATGTATGCAGACAATGCCTTGCCTCCCTGGGTCCCTGCCACCCATGTGCGAGGCAGGGATTAAGTCTGGGCTCCCAGCTTTGGCCCAGCTCAGCCCTGGCCATTGCAGACATCTGCAGAATGAACAGGCATCAGGACAATCTCTGTCTTTCAAATAAAAAAAACCAAAGTACATTTAAAGGGGGGAAATAAAACTCCTAATCCAGACAAATCCTGTCACAGGTTTCTGTAATCTGTTAGTTTCCCAGGGACCCTCTCAGGAAAGGCTTTTTGATCAGGGACAGACTCACGGTGTTCATCCTGAGTTGTGATGTTTATGAAAGTGCCATTGGGGCCTTCCCCAACGCTTGTATACGGAGTGACGAGGAACTCATACAAGGATTCTGGCTGTAGGTTTTCTGCAACGAACATCTTCTTTTCTGGGTTGTCAATTTTGTATTTGCAACATACTGAATCATCTGTGGTTTAAAAAAATTTAAGAGTACAGCAGAGATCTATCAGCATCTCTTAATGAACCAAAAATCAGTGTCCCAGAGACACTGGTAAAATTTTCAGGAGATGGCACAGTAAGCAAAAACCAAAAGCAAACCAAAACCCCACCCAACGAGGGAGGCTGGTGATACAGAGAGGACACATGGAAATGCAGGTAAGAGCTTGCCAGGAGACTTAGGAAAGGATCTTGTTTTCCTTAATTCTAAGTGGTAGGTTTTCTTAGGTTGAAGGTGCTTTGAGTTCTAAAAATACCAAGCCACACTGATGTTTTATGTAAGTTAAAACACTTCAAATAATGAGGTCTTGAGAGAGTAAACAAGCAAAAATAAACGTCACCTGAATGCGTTCTCTCTCCAAATCCTGGGTGGCACTGCATTGCCTTGGACTTGAGATAGACGTGGTAGCCAAGTATAAAACTGGGTTGGGATTCTGTGGAATAATCCTCCCAGCTCAGAGTGAAGGAGTGGGATGTCAAGTTTTTTATGGTCACTTGAGGATTGTATGAAGGAGCTAGGAAAGGAAGTTGGGATAAGAAAAATCATGATCTCTAAATAGCAACATTCAAGGAAATTGAAAGTACAGCCATAGCCAGCTCTAGAGGCCGTCACAGCTTATGCCAAACAAAGAAGTTTTATCTGTTTCCCTAGGGCTTATGCTTTGGCTTAGCTGGGAGATTTGGGAAGGAGTGGAACAAGCCTTGCCTTTCACAGCTGACAAAATGAATGCCCAGGGACCAAGCGTTCAGGTCAGGACACTGTCCCACGGGGCCTGCGCTGTGTCTAAGCAGGTAAAGCCTCCACCTGCAGTGCCAGCATCTCATATAGACTCTGGTTCGAGTCCCAGCTGCTCCACTCCCAATCCAGCTCTCTGCTATGGCCTGGGAAAGCAATTGAAGATGGCCCAAGTCAGGGTGGGAGACCCAGAAGAAGCTCCTGGCTGCAGATCAGCGCAGCTCCAGCCATTGTGGCCATTTGGGGAGTCAACCAGCGGATGGAAGATCTCCCTCTCCCATTCTCTCTGTAACTATTTCTGATAAAGAAATGAATCTTTAAAAAAAAAAAAAAGACACGTTCACACCTGAGTGTTTAGGTTCGTTTCCAGGCCGTGTCACAATTCCAGCTTCCTACTAATGTAGATCCTGGAGGGCAGCAATGATGGTCAAATATTGGGTGCCTGCCTCCAGCCCCTGTAGTTGCAGGCATTTGGGGAATAAACCAGTGGATGGGAATCTTTCAGCCTTCCAGATAAAATCAATAAAAAGAGATGCCCAGAGAAATTAAAGTTTTTATAAAGGTTATACAGCAAAGAGACTAAAAGTCACCCTATACATCTTTCTATTCTTTCAAAATATTTTATTTTATGTGAGAGGCAGAGCACCCATCCATTGTTTCACTTCCAAATGCCCACAACAGCTGGGACTGAGCCAGGCCAGAGCTGGGAACTCAATACCGGTCTCCCTTGTGAGTGGCAGGGACCCAACTACCTGTTACCTCCCTGAGTACACATCAGCAGGAAACTGGACACTCAAGTGGAGCCCAGACTCAACTCCAGGCACAACAGTGTGCCAATAGGTGTATCAACTAGTAGGCTGAATATATACCCCTTAATTCTAGTCTTGAATTCTAGATCTGCTCAACCAGAGAACCTACTCAAATAAGAAGGGGAAGAAGAGAGGGTGGTGTTTGTTTAAAGACAAGGGGGAATTTGAACTCTGGTTCCCAGGGTGCGACAATGCAGTTACTTAAGGATAACTGATCAAATCTGGGTGCATTTATTCTGAAGGCTGCCCTTGGCCCACTGATGCACAAACTGTGCACACTGACCCATGCAACACACCTCCTGCCTATCTCAGGGTTGAATTTCATCATTTATTGATGAAAACCACTGTCATTTTAGATTGTCCAGCAACAGCTGACATGACCTGTGTACACAAGACACTGCAGTCATAAAATACTATGGCTGAACATCACATGCATCACAAAAGCAGTTTATAGAGGGCATTGAGGAAGATCTCTCTTTTTTTACCATTGTGTCTGTAGAAAGGAATACCTGGGTATACCTAAAAAATGAACTCTGGGTGTCTGCCTTTGGATAGTCAACAGTGATTTCACCTTGTTCTTTTTCATGATATTGAAAAAAACATAAGACAACATTTTACATTGGTATGATTACAAAATCATTTAAAAACCCAGTTACTAGAATAAATGGGGAATGATTCCAAGATGCCAGAATAAGGAGGGAAAATAGTTTTTAAAAAGTGGAGAGAGTGCAGTCTTAAGGAAGAGTTAGGGAGGAAACTCCATGCAAATTAGAGGGACACTGTGGAGGACCCCAGCAGCCGAGAGCCTCAGCACCAGCTTTGGAGAGTGAGGTGAGACCAGACTACAGAAGCCCCAATCAACCAGGAAAAGAAAGGCCAAGATACATTCCAAGTCTTCCCTGCTGCCATCCCAAGTCTGAAGAGAAAAAACTGTCAACCCAGAATACTGTACCCTACAAAGCTCTCATTTATGAACAAAGGTGAAATAAAGACCTTCCGTGAAAAATAGAAATTGAAAGAATTTGTCACCACTCATCCAGCCTTACAAAGATGCTAAAGGATGTGCTACACACAGAAACATGGTCAGCACTACAAAAAGAAGGTGAAGGCAGACAATCTCCCAGTAAAAAGTACGAAGTAAATCCATAGTCAACAATAGGAATACTTATGGGAAAATGGCAGGGCCAAGTTGTTACTTAGCAGTAGTCACCTTGAATGTAAATGGCCTCAACTCTGCAGTAAAAAGATAGACTGGCTGAATGGATTGAAAAAAAAAAATCTACTTGCCACCTATAAGAAACACATCTCACCAACAAAGATACAAGCAGACTGAGTGAAAGCATGGAAAAATATAGTGCATACCAAGAAAGAGCTGGTGTAGCCACCTTGTATCAGACAAAATAGATTAACACAAAAACTGTTAAGAGAGACAAAGAAGGGCACTATGTAATGATTAAAGGATCCATTTAACAGGAAGATGTAACTATTACAAATGTGTATGTACCTGATTACAGGTCACCTGGATATTTAAAATAAATGTTAATGGGTCTATAAAGGGAAACATAGACTCCCATACAGTAGTAATGGGGGGCTTGAATACCCCACTTTCAGTAAGGGACAGATCAACCAACAGAAAATCATCAAGAAAACAACAGTTAATTGACATTATAGAACAAATGGACCTAACATATCTACAGGGCTCTTTATCCTACAGTTGCAGAACACAGATTCTTCTCATAGTGCATGGAATTTTCTCTAGGATAGACCACATGCTAGCCCATACAGCAAGTCTCTGCAAATTCAAAATCTGAAATCATACCATGCATCTTCTCTCACCACAATGGAATGTAGCTGGAAATCAACAACTCAGGAATCTCTAGACCATTTGCAAACACATGGAGACTGAACAACATGCTACTGAATGAACAGTGGGTCATAGAAAAATCAAAAGAGAAATCAAAAAACTTCTGGAAACAAATGAGGGTGACAGTACAACATACCAAAACTTATGGGATACAGCAAAAGCAGTGTTAAGAGGAAAGTTTATAGCAATTGGTGCCTACATCAAGAAATAGTGAAGACACCAAATAAATGAGCTATCAATGCATCTCAGGGACCTAGAAAAACAACAGCAAACTGAACCCAAAATTAGTAGGAGAAAAGAAATAATTAAAATTAAGAAATAAAATCAAAACCAACAATGCAAAAGATCAGCAAAATGCAGAGCTGGAATTTTGAAAAAATAAAATAAATAGGAGGGATAAGACCTGAATCAATAAAATCAGAGATGAAAAAGGAAAGGTAACAGCCACCATAAAAAGAAAGAATCATCAGAAATTACTACAAAGAGCTATACACCAACAAATTTGGAAAACCTAGCAGAAATGGATTCTTGGACACATACAACCTACCTAAGTTGAGCCAAGAAGAAATAGAACACCTAAACAGACCCATAACCAAGATGGAAATTGAATAAGTAATAAAGGCCCTCCCAACAAAGAAAAGCCCAGGACTGGATAGATTCACTGCTGAATTCTATCAGATATTTAAATAACTAACTACGATTCTTCTCAAGCTATTCAAAACAACTGAATGGGAGGGAATCCTCCCAAATTCTATGAAGCCAGCATCACCTTAATTCCTAAACCTGAAAAAGATGCAACAGAGAAAGAACTATAGACTAATCTCCCTGATGAACACAGACACAAACATCCTCAACAAAATACTAACCAATCGAATCCAACAACACAACAGGAAGATCATTCACCGGGACCAAGTGAGATTTATCCCTGGGATACAGGGAAGGTTTAATATTCATGAATAAGTATGATACATCACATTAAAAAAACCGCAAAACAAAAACCATATGATTATCTCAATAGATGCAGAGACAGTATTTGATAAAGCACAACACCCTTTCATGATGAAAACTCTAAGCAAACTGGGTATAGAAGGAACATTCCTCAACACTATCAAGGCAATTTATGACATACCCACGGCCAGCATCATATTAAGTGGAGAAAAGTTGGAAGCATTCCCACTGAGATCCAGAACCAGAAAAGGATGCCCATTCTCACCACTGCTGTTCAATATAGTCCTGGAAGTTTTAGCCAGAGCCATTAGGCAAGAAAAAGAAATCAAAGGGATACTAATTGGGAAGGAGGAAGTCAAACGACCTCTATTTGCAGATGACATGATTCTATATTTAGGGGACCCAAAAGACTCCACTAAGAAACTACTCATAAAAGAGTAGCAGGATATAAAATCAGCACACAAAAACCAACAGCCTTTTTATACACAGTGCCACAGCTGAGGAAGAACTGAGATCAATCCCATTCACAATAGCTACAAGAACAATCAAATACCTTGGAATAAATTTAACCAACGAGATCAAAGAACTCTACAATGAGAATTGCAGAACATTAAACAAAGAAATAGAAGATACAGAAGCAAAAAAGGAAAAATCTCCCACATTCATGGGTTGGAAGGATCAGTACCATCAAAATGTCCATATTACCAAAAGCAATTTACAGATTCAATGCAATACCAATCAAAATACCAAGGACATTGTTCTCAGACATATACAAAATGATACTGAAATTCATATGGAAACACAGAAGACCCTGAATAGCTAAAGCAATCTTATACAACAAAAACAAAGCCAGAGGCATCACAATACCAGATTTCAAGACATACTACAGGGCAGTTATAATCAAAACAGCCTCAGCCTGGTACTGGTACAAAAAAAGATGGTTAGACCAATGGAACAGAATGGAAACACCACAAATCAACCCACACATCTGCAGGCAACTAATGTTTCACAAAGGAGCTAAAATCAATCTCTGGAGCAAGGACATTCCCCTTAAGCAATGGTGCTGGGAAAACTGGATTTCCACATGCAGAAGTATGAAGCAAGACCCCTACCTTACACCTTACACAAAAATCCACTCAACATGGATTAAAGATGACCCAATACCATCAAATAACTAGAGAACATTGTGGAAACCCTGGAAGACATTGGCATAGGCAAAGATTTCTTGAAAAAGACCCAAGAGGCACAGGCAATCAAAGCCAAAATTGACAAATGATATTACATCAAATTGAGAGGCTTCTTTCTGTACTACCCCCCCCCCCAAAAAAAAAAAAACTGGAAAGGGAAGAGGCAACTGACAGAATGGGAGAAATTATTTGCAAACTATACAACTGATAAATGATTAACATCCAAAATATGTAAAGAGCTCACAAAACCCAACAAGAACAAAACAAATAATCTAGTGAAGAAATGAGCAAAGGACTTAGACATTTTTCAAAAGAGGCAATCCAAATGACCAATAGACACATAGAAAAATGCTCAGGATCACTAGCTCTCAGGGAAATGCAGGTACCCTAATCCACTGCTGGTGGGAACATAAACTGGTCTGACCACTGTGGAAGATAGTATGGAGAGATCTCAGAAATCTGAATACAGAGCTACCATGTCAGCCATCCCACTCCTGAGAATTTACCCAAGGGAAGTCAAATTAGCATATGAAACAGTTATCTATACCCCCATGTTTATTACAGCTTAATTCACAATAGCTAAGATACATCAGCTGAAGATGGGTTAAAGAAATTGTGGGATACATACACCAAGGAATACTACACAGCAGTTAAAAAAACTGTAATTTGCAACAAAATGGATCGAACTGGAAAACATCATACTTACTGAAATAAGCCAGTCCCAAAAGGACAAAAGTATATGTTCTCCCTGATCTGTAGTAATTAACAGAGCACTTAAAAGGTAATCTATAGAAGTGAAATTGACACTTTGAGAAGCAATGACTTTGAACAGCTCTTGGCTGTTGAACAGTTCTTTTTTTCATACTATTCAACTCTTTACTTAGAATACAGTTAATTTTATGTGTATAAAGCTAATTGAAAATAGATGTTTGTAAAAAAATAAGAGTGGGAATAGGAAAGAGAGGGATGAAGAAGAAGGGTGGGAGGGCAGGTACAGTGGGAAGAATCACTATGTTTCTAAAGTTGTATTTATAAAATCCATGAAGTTTATATACCTTCAATAAAAGGTTTATGGGGAAGAAAAAAAAAGAAATGGGACACTCAAAATTAGGTAAGGTGTTGAAATCTTCCTTACCCCAATCTTGATGTCTGTGCATTGTTCAGAACAAGCTGCACGGGGGTACATAAAGTGCTTCAACTCACCCAATTCCTGGCAGTATCCTGTTTTTTTCGCTAGTAAATAAGCAATCCTTTTTGTAGACAGTCCGTAAATTCTGAAGCTGTATCGGACTCCCGGTTCAAAAGAATCTAGAGAAGAACGGTCAACAGACTCTCAGTGACAGAATGGCATTCTCATCAAATCTGAAAAGCCCAAGAGTGGAAGAGCAACCTGTGTTCCCTTAGGCATTTCCTTTGTGAGATTTCTTCACTTCCTCCCCGCCTTCTGTCTTCCTTCCAGTAAGCACTGGGGTCCCGCCAGGTTGCAAGCACCTGACTGAGTGGTCTTGTCTCCAGCAAAAAGCTCACGTGGCTTTCCCTCCATGGCATCCTCTTGCTAAGGGCTCTCAAACATGTCCTTATCCACAGACATGAGACTGAGTAGAGAATCCAATCAGAGCCCTAAAACCAGTTTAGACCCCTCACTTAGCTCCAGATCCCCTTCCTTCATATTAAAGTAAAAGGTCGGTTAGGGCCGGCACCATGGCACAGTAGGTTAATCCTCCGCCTGTGGCACCAGCATCCCATATGGGTGCGGGTTCCAGTCCCTGCTGCTCCTCTTCCAATCCAGCTCTCTGCCATGGCCTGAGAAGGCAGTGGAAGATGGCCCAAGTCCCTGGGCCCCAGCACCAGCGTGGGAGACCTGGAAGAAGCTCCAGGCTCCAGGCTTTGGATCAGCCCAGCTCTGGCTGTTGTGGCCATTTGTGGAGTGAACCAGTGGATGAAAACCTCCGTCTCTCTCTCTGCCTCTGCTCAATTAAAAAAATATATACATATTTTTTTAAAAAAAGAAAGTGAGAAATCTCCCAAGATTTGCTTCTCTTCCTCACCTCTGCACAAACCTGCGTCTTCACTAGCTGCCTCTAAAACCCACCCCAGCTGAAACAGGCAGGGGTCTCCACGACCCTGGGGCCAGTGCAACTCCTACACTTTTCCCTGGGTCCTGTGGGTGGCGCCACCCACCCCTCCTGCCCAAGTTGCAAACTTGGGCTTCTTTGATTTGGCTCAACTAAAACCTTTGAATGACAAACCCAGTGTAGGTGGTGAGCACTCAAGACCTGTATGTTCTAGATGAAATGGAAGGAGTTGATCGACTCCCATCCATCAACTCTTAAGTCCTGAAGACATCACCCAAGTCATGTGCTTTTCTGCTCTTATTTTGCGTTTTTTACTTCTCTGCTTTTGTAAATGCTCCCTGGACAGTTGTTAAAATGCCCCTCTTCCACTGACTCAAGACCACTAATTCAGATGAACCAAATTCATGAAAATCTTGAAGGTCACATCTGAGAAGTTCCAGTTGTATAAAAATGTGTTCAAACACCCATGTTGGATTTGGAATTTCAAAACTATTGGCTTAGCACGAAGGGTCTGTGAGGTAGTCTGGAAATCCTAGTTGTACTTGCCGCAAGGTGGGTTTAGCCAGAGGGTAATTCTACTTACCTGAGCTGATGACTGTGCTTGTAGTGTTGGGACCCACGTGCTTCCACTGGAAATCACAGGAAGTGTCCCGGGGATGTGCACACCAGTCCACCACGTAGCCAGCAACATCTCCAGACTTTGGTTTCCAAGACAGAGGGAATCCACCATCTGTCCCTGTAATCCTTTCTTCTTTAACATTTTCTGTACCTAAACAAGTAGAGAGATGCTTCAGATTTAATTAATTGTGTATTTTCTAAAGTGGGCAACTGAAAAATAGACATCCACAAGCAACGTATTTACCAGGTAAGAGGCCCACAACTCGGAGTGACGGGGCTTCAGTGGGGACTGCTGTCAGGGGTGTGTTCCTGCCTCATGTCCCAGCAGCTGTTCACCCCTGGCACATGCCCCTCCTCCCGACCTGCTGTGACCAGGCTGGGGTCAGCAACCACCCAGAAGGGCCAGCCCAGCCACGGAGACCCTCGCACTCCAGGTATTTTTACAGGGTTTATAAAACAAATAGACAAAAAACAGTATACATTATGTAACAGAGACTTTGTGGTGTGAGCTACAAAGCCTAAAATGTTTCCTATCCTTTAACCAAAAACAAAACAAAAAAAAGTTACCAACCCCTGACCTAGATAGCTGATTTTTTTTTTTTTTTTGACAGGCAGAGTTAGACAGTGAGAGAGAGAGACAGAGAGAAAGGTCTTCCTTCCGTTGGTTCACCCCCTAAATGGCTGCTATGGCCGGCGCACCGCACTGATCCGAAGGCAGGAGCCAGGTGCTTCCTCCTGGTCGCCAATGGAGTGCAGGGCCCAAGCACTTGGGCCATCCTCCACTGCACTCCCGGGCCACAGCAGAGAGCTGGACTGGAAGAGAAGCGACAGGGACTAGAACCCGGGGTACCAGCGCCGCAGGCGGAGGATTAGCTGATTCTTGACCTATTTTCAGAAACTGTCTTACAAGAGGGACTCATGCAGCTCAGTTCCTTCTGTCCTTAGAACTAAGTGCTGCTTCTGTGGTGCTGGGGTGGGGCTGAGTCGAGGTCAGGGAGAGAAGCAATGCAGACGTGCACTCGGATGATGACGGAGGAGCCATCTGCACACACGTTCTGTGGTAACATCTGCTAAGTGAGGAGGCTGACCTCAGGAAACTGCAGTTCCGCTACCTTCAGACAGGGCCACACCTTGACTCCAGGCCGGAAAATGCATCCTGTTTCACCCACAAACACTCAAAACCATTTTTGTTGCTTCTCTGCCGTTCAGATTTCACTGGCATCCTGTGTTACCTCTGGCAGTCCTCATTACAACTGAATATGGGTGAACGCACAGTGGGTTAATTTTGCTAGGACACCAAATTCTGCAGCTGGGGGCACCCTAAGGAATGTGTAGCTCTAGGTATAAGGTCAAAGCCCAAGGAGGCTTCGCGTGTCTTTTCTATACGGCTTCCTTAACTTCCACCATCAAACACATCCACCTTAGACTGAGTCAGTTTTTCACTTTGTTTATTCGTGTTCCATATTAACTCCAGACTTGGGGCTAAGCCTCCTAGCAAGCTGCTGCTTTCATACTACAAGTAAGTTTTGAGGGACAGAGGCAGAAATAAGGGTCAGGAATTTTTCTTTTTTAGTCATTCACACTGTAGTGTAAATTGGCTCAACCTTATTGATTTTTCTCATAGCCCATGAGTACTTTTATACTCGCTAGTAATTTAAGAACGTGGCCCGTGTAAGGAAGGCTAGAGAGCCTTGCATAAGAAGGTCTGGGGCTGTGAAGACAGAACATGAGGAGAGAGGGTTTAGTAGGAACCCAGAGACACAGAAGGCTCCCAAGCAGAGAGTAGCACTTTGGGCTGGCCCTTTTGCCAGGCCATCTTCCGTGAGCCTCCCAGCTCTCCCAGGCCAAGTGTCATGGCTACTTTTCATGCTCTGGTCCTAACTACGTCAGCATAAAATGGTTCTCCTCCTCCTCTAACATAGTTCTGCACAAAGCAAAAGTTAAACTGAACAACCCCCGAGTTTTTCTTGGGGCCCAATACTAATTTATTTTCTGTATCCTAACTTCTTTTCCTGATACATGCTGGATATTTTCGTTAAAAAATAAGAACCAAAAAATCCAGTTCACTTAGCCCAAATTTCAGCTTGAATAACATGTATAGTCCAACCTGCCATAACCTCCTAAGAAGGAGCAAAAGGCTGACACTATTACAAGGCCCACGAATGACCTTCGGATGCCAACCGCTAAGTACATTATGCCCACTTGTGCGTCATCTCCTAGCTTGTGACTGTGGGGGTTACTATATCCAGTCTCTGCCACTCTGCCAAGAAGGAAATTAATACCACTATTGATTTGGCCTGTGAGGTCATTTCCACCTTGTTTGCTCTTTTGTAAGCTAAGAGATTAGCCAGTTCTTTTATCCTACCAAGTTGGCAAAGTACTTCTTCAATGACGGTGCCAATTTCTAAGCATTCTGGGAATGTTCATGAGTTCTTTATTGGTGGCAAAGACTGGCAAGACTTCTTACAACGTAGTAAATGCAACTCATGTTTCACAAACCACAAAGCATGACCAGCGAGGGCTGTGTGTTAGGGTTGCATTTACTTGAATGAATGCGAGGTAATTTCCAAAGCATGCTGAGGAGTTAATATCTGAGCCATGGCTGACTCTCCGTTGTTACACTGTGAGGGGACGGTCCCACTGAAACGTGTCAACACACCTGATCCAAAAGAAAATAACTAACGGTGTTTGCCCGTCAGGCATTTTGCATTCCTAGTTATCTACCACTACTGAATCACAGCATCAACGTTTTCCTAGAGAATGGAAACAAAACCCATCACAAACTCACCATTTCCGGGGTCTCCAGCGACAGCCACAATCGAGGCGGGGGAGGTGCCCACACTGTTATTGGCTGTGACGTGGATTCGGTAAGAACATCGTGGGTCAAGCATTAGTTCTTGCTGAGTGGCTGGTGCAGGGATGGAGAGGAGCTGTAACGTGGATGCTGAGTCTAGGTTTTCTATAACTACATTATAGAACAGGATCTTTCCATTGGCTTGGTGTTTGGATAGTGGCTGAAAAACACGTGGATAACTGTTTCAAAATGGACTTGACATTGAAAAGTTTGTATAATTACATTTTCATTTTTCCCATCCCTTAGCTGCATAACATAATACACACCAGACATTTTTTAACAATTAGCGAAAATAACCCTGTACACTGTGCCTAAACCACGTGTTCTCGTCTCAGTGGAGTGGAGAAGGGCAGCATTTACTGTGACCAAAGAGGGGTCAAGTTAGGCATCAGGAGAATGGGGGACTCTTTAGCCTTAGGGGTCCCAGGAGAAGACAGATAGGTAGACACAACACCTCCTGAAACACAATTGGGAGGAGCCTGGGTCCTGGCCCCACCCCTCCTCCTGCTCCCTCTCCCTGTGCCCTCCTCCTACACAGAGCTCACATTCCTTCTTCCAGATTCTCAACCCTGGAGGCTGCAGAGCAGTTCCCGCCCACACAGTCCCACGCCCACTGCCACACTGTTCCTAGACCTGCCTCCCTGGGACAGGCTGTGCCTCCCTAGACCTCAGACAGGGCTGGAAGTGGCTGCGCCTGGGGTATGGGCACAACCTGGACACAGAAACTGCCTTGTGACCCATGTATGTGCACAGAAGTCCTGTGGACCATGCCACCCTAGAATTGGGCAGAAAAGTGGGGTGAGCTGTGGAGGAGGCCACAAAACTAAAGACTTCAAGAGCTCTGAATGCAAACTTGGCCTGCCAAGTCATCATGTTCAAGGGTATCAGGCAAGAAGGAAAGACAAAGAAAATTTCTAGCTATTTTTTAGTTTGATCCATAACTCTCAACTATAAATGAGTGACTTAATATTCATAATTATGTGTGATAAAGAATGACATTTATTCTTTATATAAATATGTGAATATTCGTGGTATGTGTTTAGTTCTTCATATATTCCCTTTCCCTAGGCCCTACAAAAGTTAGATTTGGGGGCCGGTGCAGTGGCATTGTGGGCTAAGCCTCTGCCTGCAGCACCAACATCCCAAATAGGCAGTAGTTGTGTCGCGGCTGCTCCTCTTCAGATCCAGCTCCCTGCTTATGGCCTGGGAAAGCAGTGGAAGATGACCCAAATGCTTGGGCCCCTGCACCCGCATGGAAGACACAGAAGAAGCTCCTGGCTTCAAATCTGGGTAGCTCCCAGGTCTGGCCATTAAAGCCATTTGGGGAGTGACTCAGCAAATGGAAGACCTTTCTCTCTTTCTCTCTCCCTCTAACTCTACCTCTCAAATAAAAAATAATCTTTAAAAAATAATAAAGTTAGAGGTGGGCCTGTGAGTAGATGTTTCAGAGAAAGTGGTTCTAGCAATCAGAAAGGGCCAGCAGTCACAAGAAAAACTGGGTTAATCTTAAGACCCCTCCCTCTCAGGAGACTGCACCAGGATCCACAGTGGAAGCAGCAGGACAAATCACACTTTCAGTGCCTGCACATCGTACCTTCCAGAATAAGGCCACGTTCTGACGTCCCGGCTCTGACGTCACATTCCTCCAGACATCGGGAGCCTCTGAGGGAGCTGAAATTAACCACAGCCCTTGGTTCAGGACTCGGGTGTAGAACAATGCTCATGCACTCAGCCCTTCTCTCGACTGGTCAAGGACATGAGGATTACCTGTCCTGCCTGAGGCCTGCTTGTCATCTTGGCATTGTGACTTCCACCTGCATAGCCACAGCCACCCTGCTCACTCCTCACTAGGTGCACACAGTAGGTGCTTTGATAAAAAGGTCGGCAGCTTCTAAATGGGACACCATACTAAAAGCCTTTATAAGCATCAAAGAATTTTGGAATTATTTGTCAATTCTAGAAAGTGAGAAAAGCATAAAATTTTAGTTATGATGATGCAATAAATTTTCAAATACAAACCCCCATAGCACAGCAGTATTATTAAAGTCAAAGTTCTTTAATAAGGGAGCCAGCGCTGTGATATAACGGGTCAAAGCCCCAGCCTGCACTGCCAGTATCCCATATGGATGCCGGTTCCCAGCTGCTCCACTTCCAATCCAGCTCTCTGCTAATGCACATGGTAAAGCAGCGGAGGATGGCCCGAGTGCTTGGACCCCTGCACCTGCATGGGAGACCTGGAAGAAGCTCCTGGCTCCTGGCTTCGGATCAGCTCAGCTCCAACAGTGGTAGCCATTTTGGAATTGAACCAGGGCATGGAAGACCTCTCTGTCTCTACCCTCTACCTAACTCTTTCAAATAAAAAAAATATTTTTAAAAAGTTATTTAATAAGACACAAATGGAGAACATACCACTACCCTATCAGGAGCAGCCTTAGTGAGCGTGAGGGTGGGCAGCAACCACCAGGAAATGGTGGGTAGGCCTGCTGCACTCGACCAGTGATCATCTCCATGTACAGATCCCGATTTCTGCAGCCTCAAAGCTGAGCCCATGCTTTAAACAGTCCTCCCAGAATGCACCAAAAAGACTTCTAACAGCCTCCAGCCTGCACAAACTAGAAGATGGAATCACGTACATACATAGCACCCTGCCTTTGACAGTCAAATACCCAGGACTTGGACCAGGATGACCACAAGGCTGTGACACCACCACCAAGAGGGAACACACAGACGCGTAGCTCCTGTTGCAGGTGAGTGGCACATCCTGGGAATCACAGGTCGGGCCTCACTGGCTAGGCCCACGAAACCACAATCAGCAGTACCTACCGCGTGCTGTGAACATTCAAAGACCAGATGCCAGTGAGCACTCAGAGCTATGTCAGGCACACGGTAAATGCTAACTGCTGCTATTACTAGTAGGATGTTGACAGCGACAGTGATACCTGCCATTCATTCAACTGGCCAAAGGGCCAAATCTCTACAACCCGTGGGCTCAGGCTGCCTCATCTGTAAAGTGGGGAGGAAGATGGAAGCAGGGCCATGCCATCCAATCAGCTGCGGCCCATCTGAGCTATGACAGCAGGCTGTCTGGGAGAAGCTGCAGTCAATACTGAGGAGACTCTGCCTCTGAAAACCCACGGGACAGGAAACCAAAACTTCCTGGTAATGATCAAGGTTCTACTAGCTTTACATTTCCAAACACAGCCGGAAGATGTTTAGGAGAAGACTAATGGTCCCCTTGGCCCCAACTATTCTATTCGTCCCCATCCGGAATTAAAGGCCTAAGCTAATTTAGGGAGCCCCAGGTCCACCGTGAATCCAGCAGTAGCAGTGACTCACTCATAGACTATTTTGGATAAATGTCAGAAAAATGCAGAGTCGAAATAACATTGAGGGCAAATGTTTGAGGCTGTGGGCTCCCTACTCATCAGGCATTTAACCCAATTTTTTTAAATGGAACTCCATCTATTTTACTTTTTTTAAACACAGGGAAGTCCCCCATCTCCTGAGGCCTTGAACCCTAGTTTAGATGCCAGAGTGCTGTACATACCAGCTTCAAATGTGATGATCTTCTGAGGAACCCAATCGCTCCATTTCCAGAAGTGGCTGGCGCTAGCGCAGCGCACTTGGGTTGCATACTGTGTGCCAGGCTCCAGTCCGCTTAAAACATACTCACCATTCACCTTCACAGACACGTTGTGCTGCTGGATCAAAAGAGAAGAAAGGAAAAAGAAGACAGAAGTACTGGTGAGCAAACCTTACTGCAAAGCCAAATCAGGCTGGCGCTGCGGTGCAGCAAGTTAAAGCCCTGCCTGTAATGCAGGCATCCCATATCAGTGCCGGTTCAGGACCCGGCTGCTCCACTTCCTTTCCAGGAAAGAAGCAGAAGATGGCCCAAGTCCTTGGACCCCTGCCACTCACATGAGAGAACTGGATGGAGTTCCAGGCTCCTGTCTTCAGCCTGGCCCAGCCCTGGCTATTGTGGCCCTCTGGGGAATGAACCAGTACATGGCAGATCTCTGTCTCCCCTCTGTCTCTGTAACTCTGCCTTTCAAATAAATAAATCTTAAAAAAAGCCAAATCAGGACACAGAAAATCCAATTTGGACTAAAACCAGTTCCTTCCGGTGGAAAAATACCATTCCAATATCCGTTTCCCAATTCTCAAAGTCTCTGATGCATTTCATGCCCCCTTTTTAAACAGAAAACTGACATCATTGGTACCCACAGAAAAGAGTTTAAAGTGATTCTATTCATCAGTCTCTCTGTTCAGGACACAAAAGGTATTTTTAAAGATTTGTTTATTTATTTGAAAGGCAGAGTTGGAGAGAGAAGGAATGACAAAGATCTTCCATCTGTCAATTCACTCTCCTAATGGCCACACCAAAGCCAGGAGCCTGGAACTCCATCTGTGTCTCCCACATGGATTGCAGGGGTCCAGGTACTTTGTGCCCTCATCTGCTGCTTTCCCAGGTGCAACAGCAAGGAGCTGGATCGGAAGTGGAGCAGCCAAGACCTGAACTGACGCCCATACGGGGTGCTGGCACTGCAGGTGGACGCTTCACTCTCTGCGCCACAAAACGAATGGTGTAAAATAGAAACCGAAGCGGCGTACTCACCTGTGTTACCTCTCCTTCAGCATGGAGTTCAACCTGACACAGCAGTGTGCAGTGATTCACAATGGAGTACTCCTTCCATGTCATGATGGCACTCCTGGCACTTACATTTTCAAACTTGATGCTCTGGGGATCCATTGGATGGACTACCAAGATAGAAAAGGAAACACCGGGAAGCAGTCAAGCACAGATCCCAAAGGAACCGGCAGTTCATGTCTTCACAGGTTTGTTCAACAGTCTGTGTTCTGTTCAAGAAAATGGCGAACATGGGACCAGCACTGTGGCATAGTGGGCGAAGCAGCTACTTACAATGCCAGAATCCTGCATTGGTGTGCCAGCGTAAGTCCCTGCACTCCACTTCTGACCCAGTTCCCTGCTAGGTATCTAGGAAAACAGCAGAAGACAGCCCCAGTCGTTGGGCCCCTGCCACCCACCTGGGAGACAGATTGAGTTCCTGGCTCCTGCCATACAGCCTGGCCCAGCCCTGGCTGTGGCAGCCCCTTCAGTGAAACAGTGGATGCAAGATTAATCTCTCTCCCTGATTTCTGTCACTGCCTTTCAAATAAATTAAAGAAATATGTGACAAAACCACATTTCCATACTTAAAAGGTACAATAAGCCAACTACAAATTTTCTGTCTCACTGATTACATTAGATGCTTTGGAAAGATAAAAAATTATCTGAAGACACCTAAAATTCAACCTAAGCAGGCAAATTGTGAAGGGCAGTCACCAGGCGGGGAAGCCAGCCCGCGGGGAAGCCAGCCCACGGGGAAGGATTATCGTGGAATCCAGAATCTAACCAAAACATGAACAATACCTAGTAGATAACCCAAAATTACTTGACATACAAAAATGTAAGTAAATGAACAGAAAAGTGTCACCAGTTCCCAAAGGAAAAGTTAATCAAGACACTAACTCAAGATGCATTTTGTCAGACTCCCAAAACAACTCCATGATGCACACATACACGCATTTGACATGAAAACAAGGAGAACATTTCTCAGCAGAGAAGCGGAAACTAGTAAAAAGATGCAAGTGATTTTTTTTTCTTTTTTGGACATGTAGAGTTATAGACAGTGAGAGAGAGAGAGACAGAGAGAAAGGTCTTCCTTCCGTTGGTTCACCCCCCCAAATGGCTGCTATGGCCGGCGCTGTGCTGATCCGAAGCCAGGAGCCAGGTGCTTCCTCCCGGTCTCCCATGCGGGTGCAGGGCCCAAGGACCGGGGCCATCCTCCACTGCACTCCCTGGCCACAGCAGAGAGCTGGACTGGAAGAGGGGCAACCAGGACAGAATCCGGTGCCCCAACCAGGACTAGAACCCGGGGTGCCGGCACCACAGGCGGAGGATTAGCCAAGTGAGCCACGGCGCCGGCCACAAGTGAAAATTTTAGAACTGAAAAATGCAACGTTGGAAATAAACACTGGCCAGATGGGTTTCAGTTTGGGGCTTTTCCAGTGAACACAGGAGGCGCAACTCAGAGTGCTGAGAACTCTGAAAGGGGACTGCGGACCAGAACTGAGTGTTCCGGAACTGGCAGGAAGTTTATGTTGCTTTCCCATCAGCCCTCCCTTCCAACACTGGGGCTTGGGTGAGGGAACAGTGAGTGCCAGAGTCCGCTAACTACGGTCACAGATTCTGGGCAAGAGCACAACAAAGGAGGGATCCAGAGAACTCAAAGTCCCAGGGAGATCGCGGAGAAGATGCTCAGCAAAGGGACCCCATGAAGTGGCTGATGAACTACCAGGCTCGCCGCCCTATCGTGCACACCTGGATCTCATCTCCTGCAGCCCATCAAGGACAGTTACAAGAGATACCACTCAGGTCCCAGACTGGCCACTGGGAGGCACTCACGTGGAAGAAATCTAAAAAGCACTTTGGAGCATGGACCACAGCCCACAATAGGCAGGTTCAGACACAGCCCAAACCTGACCAGGCCAGCTATCAACTAAAACAAAGCCCTTAGGATCTAAACACCTGTGCCCCAACACAACACTTGAAAGGTCCAGGATAAAATCCAAAATTATTACGTCAGAGTGATAGCCTCACTGAAGTAGGAAAGACAATTCCCCATCCCATTGTCAGCCCAGAGGGGAGATGTCAGACTTGGGGGCAAAGAGGCTGGATGGTTTATGGGAGACGAAGGGTGGCAAGTGCTACATAGTCTCTCTCTCACGCGCACACACACACACACACACACCCAAGGATGGACTGTGGCATGGGAAGAAAAATGTGCAAACAGGGAGCTCAGCCCATAACCCCTGGCAGTCCGGCTTTTGTATGCGATTTCTTATCTCAGGGCTAGAAAGCTCAGGAAGTGGACACCCACAGGGATTCTGGGCTATATGAAAGGGAACAAACAAAACAAAACAAAACAGGTCACCGTGACATCTGGGAGGGAGCCAACAAGCACAAGGCAGGCCTGCACAGACAGGGAGACTCATGACGTCAAGGTCAGACAGAGACACAGGCCAGGGAGGTCCCATGCAGCCTGGTCACTGGGCTTGCTTGATAAGGAGATACTGCAGACTCCAATGTCCCAGGCAGCATGGGTCCAGGTCTCTGGGTGCCCCCTTGAGGCCATGGCCCTGTCCTGTGGTCAAGATCTAAGGGGAAGTGGGGACAATTTTGATTTTTCTAGGGTTGACACTGGAGCCCATGACAGATTTCCTGGGCTTCTTAAGGCAAAAAAATTAAACTGATGCCACTAGGAGGTTCAAGGACAAACACAGTGACCCACGGTGCTTACCTGCTTGTGGGCAGGGCCTTTGGGGCCATGTCAGCTGCTAATGACATTTTAGCTGTTGGGGCACAGCATGTCATCTCCATTCAAGTGGGTTTGCCCCACATGACTCAGAACTGAGCCTTAGCAATGGGCCACATCCAGTCCTGCCTGCTCTCTAAGCTACCCAAGCCCCAGTGTACTTGCACATTGATGGGGAAGAGGATATGGTGTCGTTAATTCAGGATTTAACACAAACATGCTACAACCCACCCCATCACAAGGTAACAGCCCAGTTTGGATGGTCAAAAGACTTGGAGGGGCAAAGAAACTAACAATGCCCTATTGCAGGATAAATGCCAAGACCACTTCGGATGGAAGTCAAGGAAATTTCTAGATACATCAAATGAGAATTGTTGGTCCTGACAGCACCCACCAACAAAAAGGGAGTGCAACTGCCGGCAGGCCTCCAGGGTACTGGAGACAGCATGTATCCAACGTGGCTGTCCTCGGTCAAGGTGAGCCCCAGAGCACCAGCTTCCCATGGGGCCCTGGGCAGCAGCAGGCCTCCTAAGCCATCCGACAGTTGTGCTCCGGCCACTGCTTTTAGAACTTTGAGAGCACAGCAACCTAGTAACATATGCAAAGCCTGTGCCACAGGAGGCTGCCACTGGGGTGCGCTAGACTCTCAGAGTTCAGACATGTTAAGTTGGCCAACGCAGCCTGCACCTGTGTCCTCAGATGGCTACTCTTTGCTTCCTTACGGGCAGTGGTCTCTGGGAGACTGAGCATCTCACAGGCACAGCCACACGTGACGCTCTAACCCGACTCGCTCGTTCTCAGGTGAGTGCCTGCAAGCTCCGCCCATAAAACTGGACAGGCTCCACAGAGCTCAGTTATTGCTATTACATTTAATGTTTGTTTATTTTCATCTACCTGTGAGGCAGAGAAATGAGAGTTGTCTTCCATTTGCTGGTTTACTCCCTAAATGCCTACAACCACCAGGGTTGGGCCAGGCCAAAGCCAGGAGCACGGCCATATGTGTGGCAGGGCCCAAAGCACTTCAGCCACCATCTGCTTGTTCCCAGGATGCATCGGCAGGAAGAAGCTGGATCAGAAGCAGAAGTGTGGCACACTGGGTTAGGTCACTGCTTGCAGAGCCAGCATCTCATATCAAAGCGCCAGTAGGAGTCCGCTTCTGATCCATCTACCTGCTAACGCATGCGCCTTGGAGAGCAGCAGAGGATGGCCGAGCACTTGGGCCCCTGTCACCCACTTGGGAGATGCAGATGAAATTCCAGGCTTCTGACTTCAGCCAGGTCCAGCCCCAGTCATTGTGGGAATGAACTAGAGGATGGAAAATCTCTCTCTCTGCCACGCAGGCTTTCAAATAAATAAATCTTAACAACAACAACAACAACAAAGCAAAGCTTTGAGGACACAAACTGACACTCTGGTCTGGGATGTGGGCATCCCAAATGGTGGCTGACTATACTGTGCCACAACACCCAACCCTTCAAAGCTCAATTATTAAAGGAAACTGCTACACTTAGGATTGGGCCCAGCCCAGGGCCCATGGGACCAGTAGGCTTCAGGAAGAAATGGCTGGATTACCAGATGGGACCAGGCAACTTCAAGGGATGCTTTGGCTCCTCCTATGGCTATGTGGAGGCCAAGATTCAAAGTCAGGCCTATTCATGGTCTGAGTTGTCTGACATGATTTACGGATGGCTCCGTCCAACCAAAAACAGATGGGGTACCCTGGGCGGCAGCCACCAAATGGCCAGTGGGTGGCGATCTTTAGACAGACACTTGAGATGGACATTGCACCTGATAAGCCAGACCACACGCAGCGGTGGAGGCCATGCCAGCCACCTCCACCATACCTTGCTACTTCACCAACTCATGGGCCGCTGTCAACAGCCTGACCACATGGTCTAGAGAGTAAGAACAGAGTGACTGGGCTATTAAAGGACCCTCCCTGTGTGGGCACAAGGACTGTGGCAACAGCTTTCTTCCTGGAAGAAGCAACCCTATGTCACTCACGTGGATGATGGGACTATGGTGTCCACCCTTAAGAGAAAACTTACATCATCATTTCGGACACTCCATTAAGACTTCACTCTGAGCAAGGAACATTCTCCACTGGCCAAGCAACTCAACAATGCATGATGTAACCTCACTGAACTTGGTGGATTTTCCGTGCACAGTGACATCTGCAGGCCAGTGGAACCATTCAACAGTGAGTGCTGCATGTGTACACTCCCCCCCTCCACACCAAACCCTCTCTATACACACACTGGGGCCCTACTCAGTGTTCCTCACTGCTGAATTCCCCAGAGCCTGCTCTCCTAGAGGCTGAAGTGAAGTCTGAAGATGTGTAGGAATTCAGAAGGTAAAAAGACAAGGACTGTCCCAGCAGAATGACCGACAGGTAGAAAGATCTGTACCAACAGAGATGGTGAGAAACTTGCAGGAGAGACGGAAGGCACGTGGCCTGCCATCGAGAGAAGGCGGGCGTACGCTGACGGACCTGTGCAGGGTGCAGCATCCTAAGGAAAGTGAAGAAGATCCAGCAACTTAGAGATCTGGTAGGAAGCTGTGTGTGTGTGTGTGTGTGTGTGTGTGTGTATGTGTGTGTGGTCTGAGTGGGTGCAGGTGGAAAGAAGTGTCAGTGTAAAACACAGTTAGGAGAAAAATAAAGCAAGCAGTAATCGCAAACGGAGTCCATGGGAGTGGCCAAGGGTGGCTCCTTAGCAGGTGGTTGGCAGAGAACTGCACTGTAGGCCATGTAATTTAGAGAGATGGGGCACCCCAGCAGAGGACGACGTCTGAGAAGGGAGCAGGAAGAGTCCAGCTTAGAAAACGCTGGGTGTGCAATACGCTTGAGCTATCCCAGCAGAGATGTCAAGGACATGGCCAAATGTGTGGATCTATGGCTGAATAAAGGTTTGTCAGCTGTGTAGAGGAAGTTACTCAACCTGTGAGCACAGATGGGGTTGTCTAGAGAAACAAATCCCCACTGGGTAGCAACGAAAGCACAGAGCCATGCTTGAGGTCCTCCTAGGACAAGCGTCTAAGTTTCTAGGCAGTGGAACAGCTAAAGAAAACTAAAACCAGGAGAGTGGGGTCTCTGTAGAAAACCAGCCTGGCTCAGTTCTTTATTCCAGGTAAGGAAGCACAGCAAAATTATTTCTGCAATGTTTCTGCTGCAGCTGAAAGCCTTCGAGTCTGATATAAACCATAGGTCCTAGCTGGCTGCTTCAAATGCCAGTCTGCCACTGTTGGACAGAGCACACGCGTGGGGCTAAGAAAAGGAGACCCACTCTCCAGGGAACAACAGTGGAAAAGCTAGAAGGACACCAAGATTCAGAGAAACCTAAGAATCCGCACACCTTTGCCCCAGCATCCCTACCACCATTACCAGTGGAAACAGAATTCCCAAGAGGAATGCTGATTGGGGGAGGGCTGGACAGAGTACTGCAAGGAAGGGCGCTCAGCAAACAGATGGAACCGAAAGGCCTGGAGCAGTCTCTTCCCTGCTCCTCTCCCCAAACCTGAGGGTCTGGGGGATCACCCTCTCACCTCCTAAAGCTGCCTCTTAAGGGGTAGAGAGGTGGGACCTGGCTGAGGATGGCCTGGAGCTGAGGGCTCTTTAGTAAAGTAGCGAGTTTCCTGACACCTATAGCTCATTATCTTCAGCTTACGCCTTAGGCCATGCCTGCTGTAGCTCTGAGCTGGCAAGACGGCCTTTCCCAGCTACTAACTGCCTGACAGCACAGTAGAAACTCACAAGTCAAATAATGAGATCTCAGCGGCACAGCCCTGGCGACGCACAGCAATGCAATGCGCAGACTGACCTGTAGCAGGGGTGCCGAATAAACAGAGCCAGAAAGTAAAATGTAAGAAAAACCTTATGCAAGAGACATGGGCAATCTAGGTACTAACATTCAGAAGATGGAGTCATTCTAAACTATTAAACTCTAGCGTATCTTCAAAATATATAAAACAAAGAATGACTACCAGAAGAAATAATTCTCCAAACAGTTTTTAATGTTCCCTTTTCAATTGCTGATAGTTTGATCAGTAAAACGAAGGAGATCAAAGATGTAAGCAACACAGTCAACAAGCTAACAAAGAGTATTTATAACTCATCATGTACAGACCAATGTCCAAGAATCTTAGCTTCTCCAAAGTTCCCAGATGGTTACGGAAGCTTCTGGTCCATGTATCACACACTGACAGGCACAAAGCCATACAACAAACCTCAGCAAATTCAATGAACATTCATCTCACACACACCTCCCCTAAACATGGGGAAGTTCCAGCAGAAGTTCTATTAGAAAATTTCAAACACAAATAATTCACGGATTAGACATAGGATCATATATAGTCATTATAATGAAAGCACTTACAATGTCAAAACCCCTTGGATTACTTTGGATGCCACAAAATTGACATTTCAATGGAAATTTCTAGCTGTCCATATCTCATTTATGAACCATTATTCACCTTAAGAAAAGAACAACAGAGTAAATGCAAGAAAATTGAAGAAAACAGATAATGAAGAGCGAAAATTCAATTAACAACAAAAGATACTATGGAAAGAATACTTTAAAGCCAAAAAAATTTGGAAGAAAAACTGTTGTTGAAGCTATAGCAAAATTGATCAAGTAACAGCAGCAAGTGCCACACAATGTTTGAGTGGGAAAGAGGGCATATCACAGGTAAGAAACAATCTCGTAAGATATTAAGATAACTATTTCAAAATAAACTACAATCCATTGGAAAGTGATACAAGATGTTGAAAACAACAAATCAGATTCAGAAAAAATAAGAGTTAACAACTCAGGAAAGACAGGAAATGACACACGAAAAAAGTGAAAACTAAACTGGGAGGAGTCCCAAGAGTAAATCAACACAACAGAAGAGATGAAAGGAATCCAAGAGAAATGCCCAAAAATAAAGATCAGAAAGGAGATCCAATATGTGGGGTAACAGGAGTTTCTGAAAAAGATAATAAACACTACAAGCTATCATTCAAAAACCTCATTAGAATTTAAAAAAACTACAAATATATCAAGTTACTAACACTACCAACTTAAAACAACCAACACCAAGACAAAGTATATTAAATTCCTGAATTTTAAGAAAGAGAAACAATTCCTTTGGCTTCTAGGCAAAGATTAAGTGGCAGCTAATTAAAAAAAAAAAAAAAAAGTACCGTTACCTCTTCATTAGCCTTGCTTTATGCTAGAAGATAAGAGAGCAGGGTGCTCCTGATATTTAAGGGAGAAAATGTAAGTAAAGGCTTTTATATCCATTCCACCTGACCTTTAAGGCAAGACTTTTATTGACATTCAAAACAGGGGACTACTGTTCCCATAAGCACCTTGTAAAGAATAAAGGAGACAGACAACCAACTCCAGAGAAAAATGTTCACAAAACCAAGGTCCGCATTCAACAGCAGTTACTTACAGACCGAAGGAATTCGAGAAGTTTAAAGGGCAGCCCATAGTACTACCTACGTGCTGTGACAACAAGATACAGTTCAACTATTTTTTAAAATGGAAGGATTTTCAACATAAAAAATTTCAGAAAGAGGGAAAGAAAATGGGAAAGAAGATACGCTAAAAACATTTTAAATTCTTTCCAGTAGTTGTTTTAGTTTCTTAACACCCACACAAAGACAAAATGCAAGAATTATATATAGGAAAATTTTAACCTTTAAGAGGAGATATTAATAAAGGCCTACCAATTCTGCTCTTAGGTATATATTCAAGAAAGACATTTGTGGCCCGCGCTGCGGCTCACTAGGCTAATCCTACACCTGCGGCGCCAGCACTCCAGGTTCTAGTCCCGGTTGGGGCGCCGGATTCTGTCCCGGTTGCTCCTCTTCCAGTCCAGCTCTCTGCTGTGGCCTGGGAGTGCTTGGGCCCTGCACCCGCAAGGGAGACCAGGAAGAAGCACCTGGCTCCTGGCTTCAGATCGGCGCAGCACGCCGGCCATAGCGGCCATTTGCGGGGTGAACCAACTGAAGGAAGACCTTTCTCTCTGTCTCTCTCTCTCTCTCACTAACTCTGCCTGTCAAAAAAAAAAAAAAAAAAGAAAGATGTTTGTAGATGTGTACTGGATACATAAAAATGTTCCTTTTAACACTGTACCTCCAAGCACAAAACCTTGACTCCACCTGAAATTCAAAGACATTCTACATGACATACTAGCAGTAAAAACAGTTTACTAGCAATGAAAATGAACTGACTACAGCAATACTCAACAGCATGGGTAAATCTTAGCAATTTAATATTATATAAAATGTTAAATAGATGATTAAAGATAGCCTGCTGGCCTTTCTGAACGTTAAAACCAAACAGAATAAAAACACATTTTTAGGAGTACCTAAGAAATGAGAACACACACAGGTGCACAACTATTTAAAGCTATAATGACCGTGGTTGGAGGCACAGGTGGTGAGGCTGTGGGATGTAATAGGAAGTAAGTCTTGCCACCGGCCTGGTTTTGAAGCTGGGGAGTAAGCTCACTGATGCTTAAGACATCATTCAAAGCAAACAAAGCCCAGGGGATACATGCATCCAGGAGGAGTACCATAGCATCAATGACGCGTGTCAATTCAAGCCTTCACGTAAGCTGTGAATCCGGCAACAACCTGCCGCGCATCTACTCCACACACAGCGCGTCCACTCCACGTACAGCACAGCCAACAAGATCACTCGGTCACCGCAGAGGGCTGCCGTCTGAGTCTCACCTCGACGAGTCAAGTTGAAAAGCAAGTTGACGCTTCTCCTCCTTAAACGGTTCTCAGCCAGCAGTGTGAAATTATATGTTTCCTGTGAGCCCTGACTTATTTGCCAATGACACCAGCTTCTGTGTTGACAGTGTTCCTTTCTCCTGGAAAATCTGAGAAAATAAAACATGACAGTAATTACAGGGTTTCCACTGGTATCAGAGCAAGTGTATCCTTTACTTTTCAGGGCACATGGGGGGCTTGAAAAAAAAAAAGATGTATTTACTTGAAAGGCAGGGTTATAAAAGGGAGAGAAAGAGAGAAGGAGGATGAGGAGGAGAGAGGCAGAGAGAGAGGGAGACAGACACATGGTGGGGGCAGAGAGAGAGCGAGATGGATTCTACCACTGGTTCACTTCCCAAACAGCTCCAAAAGCCAGGACTCCCCAAGCCAAAGTGAGGATCTTCATGCAGGTGTCTTAGATGGGTGGCAGCAGGCCGTCTGCTGCTGCTCTCCTGGGCACGTTCCAGGGAGCTGGGCCGGGAAGTGGAGCAGCCAGGACTGGAACCGTGCATGTATGAGAGGCCGGGGTAACCTGCTGAACCACAATGCCGACACCAACACTCAGGGACTTTCTGACATGTGCCATGCAAAGGCACTGACCCAGCACCACCAAATACCAACAAGCAAAACATCATTTATTTCAACAAATCTGATACAGCCAGTGAAACATAACATTGGACTGCTGACTCCCTCTCAGAGGTAACAGCATCCTTAATGTATGTGGAATATTCTTTAGATAGACTCAGACCATCCGATTGGAGCACTTTCACATCAAGATCCCCATTAAGTATCATTTTTAAAGAGATAGACAGACAGACACACACACACACACACACCCCCACCCCAGGTATAAAGCATTAGACACCTGTGACTATTTGAAGACTTCTTCCTGGGGCTGGCCTTGTAGTGCAGCAGGTTAAGCCACCACTTACAACATCAGCATCCCATATTCCCATAGCTGAGTGCTGGCCTAAGTCCAACCAGCTTCTTGCTAATGCACCTGGGAAGGCAGTGGAGGATGGCCCAAATAATTGGGCCCCTGCCACCTAAATGGGAGACCAGAGACCCAGGGCCCAGCCCTGCCTATTGCAGACATTTTGGGGGTGAACCAGCAGATGGCAGATCTCTCTCTCTCTGCTTCTGACTTTATCACTCTGCCTTTCAAATAAATACATCCTTTTTGTTTTGTTTTGTTTTTAAAAGGTGTGGGGGGGGGGGGCTCATTCCTCATCCTACAACATGGTTTTGAAAGATTTGTGCTATGCTTGTTCTGTGGGCCCAGGCATCTTAAGCAAGGCAGAGTCTGTGAGTACCGTAACAGCTAACTTACGACTCCAGCAAAGTGTAGCTCTGGGAAGGTTGCTTAGACCAAGCCAAGCCAGTGTCTGGTCCAGGTTCCCAAGTGCACTTCAGCGTCTTGAAGTCCCGGGTTTCACAAGAAAAGTCCTTGGGCTCCTTGAGTACTTCTGTCCATACAAACAAACAAAGCAATGAGGGACCCAGTGAAATCCTTGACTGACACCTAAGTCCAGCGGGAGGCTCTATCGGGGTCTGAAATCCAGTTATTCTGACAATGTAAATATCACCGCGTGGAAGCCTGCATGCAACAGCCCCAAGACGTCGCCTCGGCCCCTCCCCCGCCCTTCCCGGGTCATTCTCGCGGCTGGCACAGGTGGGCGCCCAGCACTGTGTCCCTCTGACAAGAGTGGTGGCTCCCCTTGTCTGTGGATGTTTCACTTCAGGTGCTGTGGCCTCCAGAAACCCCAGGAGGAGGCCACAAAGTTGGATCTTGTGAAGTGGCTCAAGTCAGCAGCCAGAATGGCCAAGCACCTCTGGGTCCCCGGAGTCCCTGGGGCTCCCGCTAGCCCGGCCGTGGGGCAGATGGGAGCCAAGCACCCGGGAGACTGGAAGCCTTCATGAAGGGAGGCCGGGAGGGAAGCATCACAACTGCTGCCCTACTGTGCACACAGGCCTGCAGAGACATCCCGACGCTCCCCTCTCCACTGAGCCCTTCGGCCGGTTTGCCCATTTAAGAGCAGCAGGGACCTCCACCGGCTGAGCTTTGATCCCACGCAGTCACTGTGCTGGCCACGGTCATGAACCCTCCCCGCAATCACCATCACCCCCCTTTCACAGAGTGGGGTCGTGGCTCCCGGAGCCCAGGAAACTTGGCCAAGATGCAGCCCGCGGAGGGAGACTCAAGCCCAGGGCTGAGCCCGCGGCTGTCTGACCTACAGCCCCTCTGCTCCTACTGTCCTCCTGAGATAATCCCAGCAAGGCTGAGGCAAAGCAGATTTCCGGGGAATATTTCCAGGTCGTGACCTGAACTTTCCCTCCCCGAAAACTGTTGGTTTCTAGAAATGAAATGGTCAAGAGAGACAACAACAGGAAATCCTGGGAATATTAGTTCAGGATTTCATTTCTAGAATCTTCTCTAGGGAATTTGGAACACACTTACAAGAAAAAAAAAAAAAAAAGCCCAGGCGTGGAGTGTTTACGTGTCTCCTGTTAAAGGAGATGCAGCTGTTCCACAGAAAATGACACGGCAGGGCCACCGACTGGCATACTTACTTGAAACAAACAGAACAGTGCCGTCTTCTTTGTGCGTGCTGTTCCCACAGAAGAAATTTGTCCCCGTTTTCCTGATGAAAGGAATGTTACTCAAACTGAATGCAAATACACTGGCGTCAAGCCGTTCTCCGGGGATCTGTTCACTGTCCAAATAGCAGGATATGTTCTTTAGGTTGCTCCCGGAAACGTAACACAGAGTGACGCTGGAGCCTTCCTCCACAAGCTTATCTTTAGGGAAAACAAGCAACTCATTCGGTCCTGGAGAATCCTGGGCTACAAGACAAATATTTTTTATTTTTAGGCTGTTTTCCCCAGCTCAATTCCTACACCAAACCTATATTCTTCAGTGCATGCAAAATCATATTTCTCACTGTCACTCCTATTGTTGCACTAATTAACTGCAGCTGCTGCTGCTGCCAGCAACAGCCCTGTTCCTACGACCACTGCCGTTCGGATCGCTGTGGGACTGCCACAGTTAGGTTCTGATACAGCAGTGAGGCGGGACAGAAACAGGACCCACTGCATCAGGGCCCTGCCGACCTGACACAGATCCGTCTCTGACTGCGAAGCAATCGGGAGCAGGGAGTGTCCGAGGGTGACAAGTACCAAAGACCCCCTGGTGCCCTGTCAGGGCCCTCCCCACCCAGCATGCGTGCCCAGCATAGCGCAACACACCTGGTGTGTTACCTTCCTGCGCGGCCACAGAGAGCAATGCTGGGAGTAACACCGCCATTTTTAAGCATGTTTACACCATGTGATGAGCACATGCACAGAACCCAGACCCAGGCGCAAACCAAAGAGGTGTGTGCCGAGGGCAACCTCCGTGCCTCCCAACCGCATAAAATCAGCTCCAACAGGGGAGCAGCTGGTAGAGCCTCTTCCTGCTATCTGGTCTCCCTGGTGTTGGAATACAAGCCCCCAGGAAATTTTGTTTGGGTTACACTTGGCCTCTTGTCAGTTTCTGTTTGCAAGGGAGTCAAACATCCGATCACAGCAGGGGCTGCCCACCCACGAATCCCAGCCACGCAGAGCCCCGTGCCGTGCCGTGTGTGCACACTGTCTGTCGTCTTCTCTACTATGCTGCACACAGACTGACCCTAAGATCGCTCAGCTGGGCCTGGCTGACACAGCTCCCAAGCCCCCGGTCTCTCAGAATCTATTCTTCCCACTTTCTCCAAAGCACTGGCCACTCAAAAGCCATGTCCTTTGGCTTCAGTCCCCCTGTGTGGCATATCGGTGCCTCAGGGGTCTTTGAGCAAATGCCCCATCCCCCCCAGGCTGCCTCGCTCCCAGCACCGTCTCCCAGTCTGCCTCCTAGAAGCAGCTGCCTGTGTGTGCAGCTCAGGATTCTCCACCTCCCCTCACTCCTGCGCCCACTGCAGTCTGGCCAGTGCCCACCAGGTCACTACAATCATCACCAAGCTCACCCACACGATAGGGCCTGGGTATGGGTTTATGACTTATTTATTTTCTAAGGCTCCAGATGATTGTACAACCATGGCTGAGAATCAGTCCTTTGAGGGGTAGGAACATTCACATTTTCCATTTATTTATTTAAGATTTATTTATTTGCAAGTCAGCGTCACACAGAGAGAAAAGAGACAGAGAGAGAAAAGAGGCAGAGGCAGAGAGAACTCTCTTATCCACTGTTTCACTCCCCAAATGGCCACAGCGGCTGGACCTGGGAAGGTGCACTGGTTCACCCCCTAATTGGCCGCAATGGCTGGAGCTGTGCCAATCAGTAGCCAGGAGCCAGGAGCTTCTTACGGGTCTCCCAAGCAGGTGCAAGGGCCCAAGGACTTGGGCCATGTTCCACTGCTTTCCCAGGCCATAGCAGAGAGATGGATCAGAAGTGGAGCAGCTGGGTCTCGAACCAGAGCCCATATGGGATACAGGCACTTTAGGTCAGGGCATTAACTCGCTGCACCACAGCGCAGGCCCCATTTTCCATTTATTCTTAAACCAGCTTTCAATCACTTGAGAAGCAGAGAGACAGAGAGGAAGCAGACAGATAGAGTCCCCATCCCCTGGTTCACTCTCCCAGATGCCTGCAATGGCTAGGTCTGGGCCAAGCCACAACCAGGAGCCTGGACATCAATCCAGTCTTCCCACACGACTGGCAGTGACCCAACTACTTGAGCCGTCACCACTGCCTCCCAGCTGTGCGTGGGCAGGAAACTAACCAGAATCAGAGCTGGGACTTAAACCAGGTACTCTGACGCCAGACGTGGGAACTGCTGTGTCTCAAGCACTGGACCAAATGACCACTCTTCTGTTAGTTTTGGGGTTACAGGATGAGAACTCAAGATCATTATCAAAACTCTACAGAGTGTGTTTCTTTCCTTCTCTCACACTAGCTCTTTCATCCCCGTGTTCCCCTCTTTCAGCAGGAAGATGCCAAGTGAAGAGGATGGACTTTGGAGTCCAGGTGCTCAGGCTGGAGCCCCAACTCCACTCCCTGTGGCTTGATGACCTCACATGGGTTCTTCAGCCTCTCCGTGCTCAATCTCCTGCTCTGTAAGTGGATGTAAGAACAATGCGTATTTCACAGGGTTGATAAGAGGACTAAGTGAATATGTACAGTGCTGAAACAGCAGGCTGTGGATTTAATCCTTTATTGTTATTCATCTAAGGGCTAAGCTACATATGGGTTAATATGTTGCCAGTCTGTGTAAACAAATTTACATAAATGCTTAGCAAAGCAAGGACTCTGCTGATAGAATTTCAAGTCATCTGGCAGAGTATATAGTGAGAGGGACACATGCCATCGTGTGGAACTGGCCTGTAGTTTAAATGGCACATGAGAAAATGGCAAAAGCCACTCTAATATTAAATACAACAAAATTAAATGGTCCAAACTGAGAGCAATTACAAGCATTTTTGTCTATAATCTTGTTACTCAAATGAAGAGCTGCTTGCATTTCTGCCATAGTGGCTCCCATTTCTCTAGATGATGCCCGAGGCCAACTGCAACCCACCATCTGTTTTTGCAAATAAAGTTTTATTGAAACACAGCAAACTCTCACTTATTTGCCTATGGTCTATGGCTTCTCTCTAAAGGCCCAGTCAAGTAGCCACAACAAACACAGTCTGGCCTTTTACAGAAAAAAAGGTTCTCCAACCTCCATTCCAAATGGATAAACACAATTTGCATCCTGCTTTGTTCACTTAGCAATCTCTAACACTTTACACCTGGAAAATGAATACAAAATTGTCTGAACTGCAGATTATCTCAGTGATAAAGTCCAGTTGTGGAAGCTCTGATACCGGTCTCCCAGTGACAAGTCTCCTACTCGTGCTTTACAGTTCCAATCATGGGGCAAGGAGAATAATTCTGGCATCAACCAGAGTTTCTCAAAGGCAGCCTCCAGTATTGGACTACTGATCCCTGATAAACATTAAATATGAAACCTGGGGAGGCCAACACTGTGGCATAGCGGGTGAAGCTGCCTCCTGCAGTGCTGGCATCCCATATGGGCACTGGCTCGAGTCCTGGCTGCTCTACTTCCAATCCAGCTCTCTGCTATGGCCTGGGAAAGCAGTAGAGGACGGTCCAAGCGCTTGGGCCCCTAAACCCACACAGGAGACCCGGAGGAAGCTCCTGGCTCCAGGCTTTGGATCAACCCAGGTCCAGCCGCTGTGGCCATTTGGGGAGTGAAACAGTGGATAAGAGAGCTCTCTCCGCCTCTGCCTCTGTAACTCTGCCTTTCCAATGAATAAATAAATCAGAAATGTGAAACCTGTTCACTCTTTTCACCACCTAACTTCTTACCAACAACTTTCTCCCAGGGACTCCAGCTGCTCCAGAAACTCGGCTTGGGGAACTTGGCGTCAGCCACCTCACTCTTCATTCTCACAAAGTGCGGCCCGCATTCCAAAGGCAGCTCAGACTCCCAGCTCCAATGAAGGACTTGGCCCTGCTTCACGGTGCTGCGGTAGTTTTCCTAAGAATAATGAAGGATTTGGACACGTTTAGACTTCCTGTCCTGGGAAGGGTCCAACTTGATGTATCCAAGGCACAAATCTAAGACCCCATTGTAACTCCACTCCTAACCCTTCAGTTCCCTTTGCAAGTGGGGAAAAAATCAAGCAAAAGGAGTTTATAATGTTGATCACAGTTGACTTGCTATGAAAACTACTGAATTAATGGAATCATGGTTTAAAAAAAAAACTAAGCAACATGCACAGACATTTTTAAATATTCATCAGATCAGTTTAGTCAAATCTCCTAGACAGGGAAGCCCTTCATAGCACTGTAGGAATCCCATTATCTCCAGAAGTCGACCAGTGGCTCTGTGTGTCTCCTTTGGCTTTCTGTCTTGACAGAGGGTGCCCACAGGGACCACGCTCTCTCCCAGGAGCTCCGTCTGTCGGCATCTTTAGTCCTCAGCTGTGTCAACCCTAAGGATATTTTACAGGGTTCCCTGGGAAGCCTTCCTGCACAGAACGACAATGGTTGTTGGGCACAGCTTTTGTCTTAATCTTTCAAACACACTGGCATTTCCGTCCTCCGACTCGACAGCTTGATGGCCCCTTCCCATCCTACTCTCATTCAGGACCCTCTACCAGGTGGCTTCAAGCAACCTCTCCCGTATAGGGATTTGCTACCTGGACAGAGGCGGTCTGCCCATGACCCTGGGCCGTGCCTGTGACCCCCTGTGGCTGGAGTCAGGCAGTGACCTATTTTAGCACCTCCTCCTCCTCCTCTCAGCTTTGGGAGCCCCGAATCCACATCAAACCCCATCTCCTTCCTGAAGGGTCTCTTTCCTCGAAGTCCCGCCCACCTACACCTGCGTGCTGCTGTCCCACAGTCCTGAGACACGAGGGACTGCACTTCCTTCTTCTCAGGGTGCCACGTGGCTCCAGGTACTCCTTCCCCTCAGGTGCCCCACCCCCCAACACCTGCCTTCTGCCCCCAGAGCTGGGAAGTGAAGACAATAAATACCCTGAGCTTCCGGGAGGAAACCCAGTTGCAGTCTGGGTCCCTGTTAGCTAACAAGATGGGGTGACCACATGGCCCACAGCACCTGGAGCTCCCAACTGGGAGGCTGTACCCCACTGCACCCTTTCTGGGTCGCTAACCTCAGGCTCCACTTAGAGTCCAATACAGCCCTGGAAAAAGCACATTCAAGTAGCATTTACTTGGGGACCTCCTGTATCGTTACGCGCATAACTTTGCTTTTATTTATTTGAAAGGCAGGGCTACACAGGGAGGGGGAGATAGAGGCAGAGAGAGATTTAGAGATCTTCCATCTGCTGGTTCACTCCCCAAGTGGCTACAACAGCCAGGTCTGGGCCAGGCCAAAGCCAGGATCCAGGAACTCCATCTGATTCTCCCACACTGAGTGGCAGGGGCCCAGATACGTGGGCCACTTTCCGCTGCCCTTCCAGGTGAACTAGCAGGAAGCTAGATCAGAAACAGAGCACCCAGGACTCAAACCGGCGCTCAGATATGGGAGGCCAGTGTCCCAAGCTCTGGTTTAACTCGCTATACCATGCTAGACCCTAACTGTGATTTTTAGAATATTTACATTTTATTTTAGCTTATTGCATTGCTTTCTGCCTAGATCACAAAATATGTATTTTATCTGTAAGTACTGAAGTCCTGATCCATGAAGCTTTCAACTACTTTAACATAAGCAATCTTGAGACCTTTTGCTTAAATATTTTTAATAGAGTTATCTGCTTTTAAAATGAAAAACTACAAGATAGGATTGCTAATGTTTTCACCATATTGAAATGTTAAACATCTGAGAAGAGAGAAACACTACCCTGATTGAACTTTAATAATGGATACGGGCATGAAGACATCACATACTCCCCCATGAAAATTTACAACTGCTATGTTGTATGTTAAAAATTTTGCATGATTGCTAAGCTTAATTCAATTGCTGTAGCCAATTCTGCCTTGTAAAAATACCAAAATGTTACTATCAAAATTACACTGTGACACGAGTACAGGTTTTTGTTTTAATACAGTTAAAAAAAATTGGTACCAAATGCACTTAGCAGTTCTAAGGCTTAATAAACACTCCGACTACTCACTTCTTACTATGCTTAGACATGGAGAACAGGGTGCTAAGAGTACCTCAATTTCCAAATTCAGGCAATTCCCAGCGCCCACATCTTCTGAACGCACACATTCTTAATTCAGTTTTTTTAAGCAGCGAAGAAAAAAAAAAAGGAGCCGTATCAGGGATGGTGACCCCCTCCAACAACCCCAAAAAGCCATAGCTTAGATTTCACCTGAAATTCAGCCACTTCTCTCCTCTCCCCTCTGGCCAGCCGACCCCACTGCCCACTGCCAACAGCCCACACCTGCCCCTCTCCTGATACCCCCAACACCTTCCCCTGTGCCACTCCTCGGGCTTCCCAACGCTTCAACTCAGATCTCCCTCACCAGCCCTGTTTTGCTGTAGGGACAGAAAGCAAAGCCCCAGCCTGGCTGCCCCACAAGCTCAGTGCACACGCGCCCCACTCCCCACTGTCAGGGCCTCTGCTAACCCTGTCACTCTCCCCGGGTTATCCTGTTCCATTCTCCACCTCGATGCACCTTCAATCCCATTCATATTCTGGCTCAAAAAGCCCTTCGCCCAAACTGTGGGAGGCCAGGCCCAACCCCAACCCACGGCCCGTCCCTGACCCACACTGAGACTACCCTCTTTGTGTGTTTATCTCCTCACTCTGACCAAAATGCTAAGCACGGACAGCGTCACGCCTTGCTTGGTGCCTGACCGGGCCACAGTCTCGGACTATGTGCCGAGTGATGAGCCCCTTCATTGCATTTCTCCCGGTCCCAATTTGTGCGGATTTTGTCAAACCTCAGCATGTGCTCTGTGGTCTTTGCAGCCTTGCTAGCAAACCAGAGAAAGCTTGCTTTGAGCAGTCATCACATCAGGAGAGCAGATTGACTTGTAATGTGCTCAACTGTCTTTGGGCCGTGTGCATTCACCGACGTTTAATTTGGAGCACGCAGGGACACAGGCATTAGACTGAGGTCACCGACTGTCAAGAGGTGCAAGCTACCCACAACGTCACCCCCACGCCAAGTCTCCTTCCAAGCTCGCGCTGTTACTCGGTCTTCCCCTGCTGCTGACAAAACCATAGAGCAGGCGGCTGGGAGGGAAGGGCAGATGCTGGCTGATGGCCTGGGGAGGTTGCATGTGGGCGCCCTTCCCGTCTCCGCACAGGGTGAAGAAGATTCCCGGCAGGGCCCTGTCCCTGTCACCGGGCAGCGCACAGCAAACCTCTCCGCATGTGGCTGGCTCCTCTGCTTGGTCAGGCTCGGCCGGATGTTTTGAGGACAACACTAGAGACAAGGCCCTTTCGGGGGTCGAACAACGGACCTGGTGTGAATCCTAAATGAAGAATCAGCATTTTATTTAACCGTGGCCACTTGCTCAGATCTCAGATCCAATGATGAATTTAGAATAACAGGAAGACTTCAAATCCAGGGAGCTCTGGACTTGACCAAGGAAACCAGCCATTCAGAACTCCTATACCCAGGGCCTCCAGTCGACCTCAGGCAGAGGTCCCAGGTACTGCCCCAGGCTTCCCTGGCCTGCATGCAAATTCTTGGGTTCTCTCAATGAGGAAACATTGCCCTGACCTTGAACATGCCATGAGCATGATGAGCGTCCTGTGTGTTCAGGACACTAAGCTTCCCCTGACCAGAAGGGACACTGGAAACAAACCACTAATATGTCCCGACGCACCAGACGGGGATGCACCAGGCAAAATACACACCATTAGTTGAACCAAGAGGAGTGAAAATCTACCCTAAATAATTCAAAGTCAAAATGAGTATAATTATGGATTTTCTTGATTTGACTTTAGAAAATCTACATTTGGGACAGCAGGGACACGACGACAGGGCTCCCCAACATTGAAGAACTTGATAGAACAGAAAGTCTGAGTTTTTGCTCCTTGCATTTCAGCACACCATGGCAGGCAGGAAGCTTCAACAACAAGAATGTTGCCCCCTTATGACATCTTCCTTAGGAAAACCGTAGGTGAACAGACCAGGAGGGGAATGAGGGCCAGATGGTTTATCCTCTTGGATGTCTGGAATCTCGTATTCATGAGGAAGCACTCCACAGTCCTCTTGGGGGAAGAGCAGAGCTGAGGAAACCATCTATCTCCTTAACACATCCCACCCTTCCTACCAAGCAAACATATCTGCTTACTTTCTCTTGGATTCTCTTAGCTAAAAACACAGAAATGCAATTGTTTCAAGCTGCTAAGATATTTTCATGAGAATTTTTAGAAGTCATAAAAGAGCAGCATCATGGCATCAGGAAAGGATTTTTAAAGTAGTGAGCCACGAATAAAATACTTACCTCCCAGATGACCTTGGATCTTTCAAATCTACTGATCTGTATCTGAAACACCATTCTGGATTCCTGATGAGGAAGGTTGGGGACAGTCCATTGTAAATGCAAGCTTTGATGTTCAGAATTGATCGAAATGTTAATCAATTCAGGAGTCAAGAGTAAACGTTCATCCAAGACTGAAAGACCAAAATAAGGTGTGAAATAACATTTACTAGGAGAATGATGAAGAGTCAGGCAATTAATTTTTCAATATCATTGCTTCACTTTGGAAAACAGTGCTCATGCGTGGCCCCCATAAAGACACTTAGAAAAGCTGTAAGGCAATTTAGAATCACTTAACAGAGGGAGAAATTAAGATCTAGATGAATGAAATTACTTGCTCAAGAATACACAGTAAGTCAATTAACTGACAGGCAAAAGTGGTTTTTTTTGTAAAGATTTTTATTTTTTATTTATTTGAAAGAGTGACAGAGAGAGGTCTTCCATCCACTGGTTCACTCCCCAGATAGCCACAACTGCCGGAGCTGTGCCAATCCGAAGCCAGGAGCCAGGAGCTTCTTCCAGGTCTCCCACATGGGCGCAGGGGCCCAAGGAGTTGGGCCATCTTCCACTGCTTTCCCAGGCCATAGCAGAGAGCTGGATCAGAAAAGGAGTAGCCGGGACTAGAACCGGCGCCCATATGGGATGCCGGCGCTTCAGGCCAGGACGTTAACCTGCTGCACCACAGCACCAGCCCCAAAAGTGTTGGTTTAATATTTATTTATTTAAAGTCAGAGTTAGAGGCAGAGAGGGAGAAAAGGAGAGAAGGAGAGAGAGATCTTCCATCCACTGGTTCGCTCCCTAGATGGCCCCAGCAGTAAAGGCTGAGTCAGGTTGAGGCCAGGAGCCAGGGGCTTCATCCAAGTCTCCCGAATGGGTGGCATCTTCCATTTCTTTCCCCAAGCCATTAGTAGGGAGCTAGATGCAGAGCGAAGCAGCAAGGACACGAACCAGCACCCACGTGGGATGCTGTACTGCAAGGGGCAGCTTTCCCTCTACGCCACAGTGCCAGCCCCAACAAAAGGATTCTTTCTTGGACCTTCTAACTGGTTTTGAAGTTTACAGTAAGACCGAATCAACAAAGGACTATTTGCTGCACTTAATATTTTCAGAAATCAAAAATTAAAGTTTTTTTTTTTGGAAGTCAACATTTTATCCTCAAAGACTGCATAACCATCTAGATATGATCATTTGTCTAACTCGCTGTACGAAACCTTAAACACCTGTAGTATGAACTAACTCAACTCGGAGACCAGCAACTTCCTGGGCACTTAGTGTGAACAAACACTTGTGACAAGGTTCTAGTGCAAAGAAGGAACCCAGTTCGAGAGACACGATGAACTCATATGAAATAGATTTTAAGTTTAGAGTAGTTAGTTCTACGATGGAGTCTGTAAAAAAAAGTCCAGGCATTTAAACGTGAACAGATCTGCTGATTACGGATCGTGGGAGATCAGCCTGCGGTTCTTAGGCCAACAGCCTTCAAAGCACCCAAGGCATGGCTGCCCCTTGCCTGCACACGGAGGTTGGGAGGATGACAGCAACAAAGTCCACTGTCACCCCATAGCCATGGTCTAACAGACAGCGGCTTCTAAGCAGCCATTTCCCTCAGAAATTTGCTCCAGCGATCTGAACTCTTCTAACTCTAAGCTTAAGACAACAGAGTATCTCCCTTTTCAACCAAAACAGAAGCAATTGCAAGTGCTGAAGAAATTCCCCTCCCCCAAGCTGCCATGATATATGCACTGTGTTCTCACACGGAGGCCAAACAAGACCATTTACAGGACTAGCACTAGTGGTAGGTGCTTTACCCATGGTGTCTCGCAGATAATCTCAACTGTAAGACAGAAATTTGCGATGTGTAAGAGAACTGAAGGTCAGTGAAGCTGAATAACTTAAGCAGAGCTATATAGGATTAGAGATCTCAATGACACCAAAACCTGTGCTCCCTGTTCCCCACCTGCGAGGACAGGAGCATCTTGGGGAATGGAAATCTGAGAAGCAACAGTGTCCTGCCAAGCTTGGGGGACACAGACAGAATGGAGCTCAGGACGGAGCCAGATGAGCCGAGGATACAACACAGCCATGAAGTTCGAGTCTTCGGTCCGCTTGGTAGAAGGTTTCAGATCCAAGTAAGTCATCACCCTGAGAACCTGGCAGAAAACCTCAGCAAAGTTGTTTTATGGAAGTGAGATTAACAACAATTCCCATAAAATGAACGTCATTAGCCCTCAATGGGTCCCTTCCCAGAAAGCTACCCATGCTGCACGATGTTCTATAAGGGCAAGTCTGTCTCAGTGTGGACTCCAGAATCCTGGATTCGACCAAGGGTCCTTAGATGTGACATCAAAAGCATGAGCAACAAAAGAAAAGTAGACATGGGACTTCATTAAAATTAAAAATGTACAAACAATGTTATCAAGAAAGTAAAAATACTATCTACAGAAAGGGAGAAAATATTTGCAATTCAGGTATCTGCTAAAGTTCTAGTATCCCAATTACATAAAGAACTCTTACAAATCAGCAACAATTAAAAAAATCAGAGGTCTCAATTTATTTATTTATCTTTTTAAAGATTTTCATTTATTTATTTGACAGGCAGAGTTACAGACAGTGACAGAGAGACAGACAGAAAGGTCTTCCTTCCGTTGGTTCACCTCCTAAATGGCCACCATGGCCAGCACTACGCCAATCCAAAGGCAGGAGCCAGGTGCTTCCTCCTGGTCTCCCACATGGGTGCAGGGACCCACGCACTTGGGCCGTCCTCCATTGCCCTCCCAGGCCACACCAGAGAGATGGAATGGAAGAGGAGCAACCGGGCCTAGACCCCGGTGCCCATACGGGATGCTGGCGCCACAGGCGGAGGATTAACCAAGTGAGCCACGGCGCCAGCCCCCAGAGGTCTCAATTTAAAAATGGGTCAAAGACTTGAATGGAAAATTGTCCAAAGAACATATACAAATGGCCAATAGACACATAAGAAGATGCTCAATATCATTAGCCATTAAGGAAACGTAAATCAAATGGGGCCAGCATTGTGGCACAGTGTGTTAAGCTACCACCTGTGACACCAGCATCCCACATGAGTGCCAGTTCAAGTCCTGGCTGCTCCACTTCTGTTCCAATTTCCTGCTGATGTGCCTGGGAAGGCAGCAGATGTCCCAAGTGCTTGAGCCCCTGCACACATGGGGGAGACACAGGGGGTGTCCAGTTCTGGCCTGGCCCAGTCCTAGCCATTGAGGCCATTTGGGATGTCAGCCAGCAAATGGAAGCTCACTCGCTCTCTCGCTTGCTCTCTCTCTCTCTCACATAGACACACACAGAGACACTCACACACACACAGACACACACGCAGCCTTTCAAATAAACCTTTAAGAAAAATAAAACCACAAAGAGATACCATTTCACACACATGAAGATAGCTATAATAATTTTTAAAAAGGAAATAACCAGTGTTTGAGAGTACAATGTAGAGAAATTAAAACCCTCATACACTGCTGGTAGGAATGTAAAATGGTGCAGTACTATGGAAAACATTTAGGGTAGTTCTTCAAGAAGTTAAAATCGAATTACCACGTGACACAGGGATTCCATTCCTCGCTACATATACAAATAACAGAAACAGGCACTCAAACAAATACCTGTCCACGCTGGTCTATACCAGCACTATTCACAAATAGCTAAAAGGCAGAAACCATTCAAATGTCCAGCAACAGAGGAACAGACTGGGATATGCACAGAGAGGAACAGTCAGCTTTACAAGACTTGGAGCACCGATGCGCGCTACAAGCCTCAGAAACACGCTAAGTGAAAGAAGCCAGACACAAAGGGTCCATGTCGCACGATCACAGCCCGGGGAGGTATCCAGAGGAGCTGACTCCACAAGGACAGAGAAGGCAGACTGGTGGTGCGCAGGGCTGGGAGATGACAGCGTAACTGCTTACGGGAGCTTCCTTTAGGGGAAGTGGAAGCATTTTGGAACTGAACAGAGATGGGAGTAGCACAACAAGGGAATGTGCGAAATGTCACGGGTTTGCCCACAGAAACCACAAATGATTTACATTATGTGAACGTCACATCCATGAAAACTTTTTAGACATACATGAGCATGATAAAAGCATCCAAATACAGAAACTGAAGCCTCACAATCACCAAATTCACATATTTTTTCCTGAAAATTTCCATAGGCTTTTAAAAAATGTATTGTGTACCCCATTTTATATTCTTAAGAACTTATGCTGTGTCTTAAACCTATAAAGGGAAGTAAAACTAAAATATTCACAGTCATTATTTCTGAGTACAGAGTTGTGCGATTTTAATTTTCTTCTTTATATTTTTCTGTATTTTGTAAGTGCTATTCAGAAACATGTATCCATTTTTAGGATCACAATATGTTATATTTGGAAAGGAACTATCCCTTTAAGATACCTAGGCCACTCTACTGTAATGATACTTTACAATGTCACCATTCCTCCACAACTTTTCCTCAGCCCTTGTCCACAGTGCTGGTCACAGCCTGCTGGAACAGTTTTTCTGGTTTGTCTTGTGTGTAGACTGTGAGCTGAACCAGGTATGACTAAGTCTTAGCTGGGAGAAACCAAGCCTATTAACACACCGGTCATGGTGTAGACATACAGGGACTGGCTGCTCCACCGATGAGTTCTAGTTACCAGCATCAATTTACTTCAGAAGATCTAGAAAGCTACCATATGTTGCTTTCAAGAAACAGGAAGTCTCCACATTAATATATGCTATCAGCAATTACTGAATCACTCACATACTTCAGTAACATCAGTCAGAAATAATTGGGTCAAAGGTTTTCTAGGACTTCCTTGGGAAACAGTGACCAATGCCAATGTCAAGTCAGAGAAATCAAAGAGCATAAAGATTACTTAATCCAATTCCATTCACTTTCAGGTGAGCAGGTGAGAGAGTTTGTTGTTGTTGTTGTTTTAAAGGAAGTGATTTTGCCAAGGTCACACACCCACACTGGAAGCCCAGGCTCCTGGCTCCCAGTCCAGCTCTCTTCATAACACTGCAGGGTTATGAAGGCCAAGAAGGCCAAAGGCAGGCCTGCATTTAATCATAGCCTCTACCCTGCTTTGCCCATCCTGTTTCTCTGACTGCCCTAACACTATGTGAGGAGTGAAACCACAGTCCAGTCATCAGGAGGGAGATCACAGCCCAATTAAATATATTCTTTCTAGAAGAACATGTACTATCAAAGGGAAACACTCATCCTAGGTCACGTTAAGTAACCAAAATATCCTCAGGAAATATATTTTGTATAGTGCAACTTTTATTAAAAAAAAAAAAAACCCTACATATCTGAAATTTAGTCCACAAAAGATGGGGAACATGCAGCAAATGCCGCCATCATGACCCCTGGCCGATGGAACTGCAGGCCTAGGATGAGTGACGAGTGTTGGTTCTGTCTCTTTGACTGAGTGACGTCAGGTCTGGTCATTTGATTCTCAGACCCCAACCTGGCGGGCCAACCACGTGGTAGGCTGATTAGCGTCTGAGAGCAGGGCTGGCAGGTATTTGGGCAAGTGCAGCAGAAACTGAGACAAGAAATCCAGGTTGTACAGGATTATCAACCAAGGAAGGCATGCATGGTAGAGGGAGCTGGAAGCAAAACAGAGACCCAGTAGAAAGAGGAAGTGGGAAATGCATGTCTGATCAAAACAGAAGCAGCTCCAGGGTGGGCAGCAGAGGTCCCTCAGAGAGCAGGGTGCCCGACACCATGAACAGCTGTTGGATCAGATACTAAGCCTTCTCTGGGGAAAAGTGCCTAAGCTTGGAGTCATGCCTGGGACTTCCTGGAAGGCCTGGATCTGGGGCACTGGATTTGTGTGGTAATCAGGACCTCTGGCATGGCCTAAACACTTAGTGTGCAGGCTGCCCACTCAGCGCGACTCAGCAGCATCTCGCTCAGATCTTGGCAGGAAAGTTAGACGGTGAGATGCATGTACTAGATGATGAATACCATGTCACACCCTTCAGTCCCAGATTCTGGACACGGGAAACTGTCTCGTGGTTACTAACAGCAAACACCCACACTCTCTGTGGCAAAGAGAATACAGTGTAGTACAGTGCAGCAAGAGGACATATTAAACCTTTGGAAAACACCAATGAAAGCCACAACTTACAAGCCCGAAGAGACCCTCTGATGCCTAACAATCGACTTTAAGTAGGTTCAAACTAATGATCACCTTATCCATCAAGATTTTAGAGCTACTGAATTCTTACCTTAATCACAAAGTTCATTTATCTCAAAATACCCTCCCTTGGGGAAATAGGTAAGTGAAAAAATTATCAATAAGCAGCATTTAGCATATTACCTTGCAGAGACTCAGCAGATGTTATTGGTGCGTCTATTTTTACAGTGCACGTAGCTCAGCACCGTCAGAACCTGTTCTAACCTGGTGGTCAGCACTGCTCTGCTGTATCCTGGGTCTTTAGCCAGCAAAGTGCCGAAGGAACTGTCACAGCAATGGCTTTGGGAAAAGTCAATCAGTTGTGAAGTGCAATGGGCCTAGCTCTCCTCGCAGCTGCCCTAAAGAGCAGCCCACTGGGACTGGGAAGGCCAGGTTAAGTGGTGGTTTAGGAGAAGGAGCCCTCGGGATGAGGGCGGCCAAGGCAACACGAAGCATGGCTTTGAGAGAACGGCAGATCTGGCGTGAGCCGCTCACCAATGCCAAGTGACTCCTACAGGCCATGCAGTCACTAAGCTTTTCTGCAAGGCACCAGCTACTTCCTTTCCCCCTCCAGGGGCTGCTTCACCCCCTTTCCACCTCTTACCTAGGCTCTGCAGAGTCCTCAAGGACAGCAATGCCAAGAGCAATGTCGTCCCAGAGATGGAAATGACAGCCATAGGTCCCGGTTTTCTGAAAAAGAGACGTGACACATCAGGGCCACTGGATTTAAACTCCTAGCAGGTTTCTTTGAGCCAATAATGACAGAGCATGGCATTAAAGTCCCCCCACCTCCTCCCTCCCTGAATGGTCTCTGGCCATGTGACTTGAGTCCCTCCCTCAACACAAGGGTATTTCCCTGCCCCCCCCCCCCAGGTGACTTTCTTTGGCCCCTGAATGTGGCATGGCAGATGGTGACCAGTGAGGAGCCAAGGCCTCAAGAGACTCCGTATGTTTCTCCTTGCTCTCTTCTATTTCCACCTCCGACATCACAGGGCATTTCTGGCCACCCTTTCAGAACCCTGGATTGAGTGACGCATCTCAGCTGTTGCGGCTAAGGCCAGCACAAATCAGCCCACAGCCTGCCAACCCCAAGCCAAGATCTGCTGAGCCCACGGGCGAGAACAACGAATGCTTGGAGACAAGGACCACTGAGGCTAGGTGGCAATGCATCAACCCATTACAAACCAAGGAAAGGTTGGCCAAGAAAGGTCAAGTGGGCCAGCGCTATGGTGTAGTGGGTTAAAGCCCTGGCTGCAGTGCTGGCATCCCATATGGACACCGGTTTGAGTCCTGGCTGCTCCACTTCCAATCCAGCTCCCTGCTAATGCACCTGGGACAGCAGTGGAAGATGGTCCAATTGTTTGGGGCCCTGCACCCACGTGAGAGACCCGGCTGAAGCACCTGGCTTCTGATCAGCTCAGCCCCGGCCACTGTGGCTACTTGGGGAGTGAACCGTGGATGGAAGACTTCTCTCTCTGTCTCTACCTCTCTTTAACTTTCAAATAAAATCTTATAAAAACGAGAGAAACAAAGGTCAGGTGGAGAAACAAGAGGCAAATGTAAAAAATGGATTCTCATTAGAAAGAGTAACTACTACAGTCTCAGTACTGGTCAGTTTGATTACTTGGATACGCTCCCAGAAGTGGGACAGCGGGTCCTATGGTAGCTCTAATTTCAGTTTTATGAGGAATCACCATACTGTTTTCCATAATGGTTGCACCAACTTATATTCTGACCAGCAGTGTGTTAGGGTACCATTTTCTCCACAATCTACCCAGCACGTGTGATTTTTCTCGATTTTTGGGTAATAACCAACCTAACTAGGATGAGGTGGGTCCTCACTGGGGCTTTTAAACATCCAAAGGAAATAAAAGCAGTATATGAGAGAGATGCCTGCACACCCATGTTTATGGCAGCTCAATTCACATTAGCTAAGATATGCAATCAATGTAGATGCCCATCAACTGATGATTGGATAAAGTATCTGTGGTATATACATACAATGGAATGTTAGTCATAAAGAATGAAACCCTGACATTTGGAACAAACTAGATGGAATTAAAGATCACTGTGCTAAGTGAAATAAGCCACGTGTATTATCTTATTTGTGGAAATTCATAGAGCATAAAGATTATGCAGATGCTATATAATTTGGTACATAAATATTGCTTCATTGAATCATGCCTTGTAAATGACAATACACTCTTCTTTCTCACATCAAAAAAAAGAGAAAGAATAAATGAATGAAATGGAGAGGGGGCAATAGTGAGGACTCACGGGGTGCTAGTAATGCTTTGTTCTTAATTTGAATGTTGGTTATGAGTGTGATCAGTGGGTTAAAGCCTCAGCCTGCAGTGCTGGCATCTCATATGGGCACTAGTTCAAGTCCCAGCTGCTCCACTTCCAATCCAGCTCCTTGTTAATGTGCCTGGAAAAGCAGTGGAATATGGCCCATGTGCTTGGGCCTCTGCAGCCATGTCACAGACCCAGATAAAACTCCTAGCTTCAGCCTGGCCCAGCCCTGGCTGGTGCCATTTGGGGAAAGAACCAGCAGATGGAAGATCTCTCTCTCTCCCCTTCTCTCTCAGTAACTCTGCCTTTCAAATAAACAAACTTTTCTTTAAAAAATCCATTTATCTTTATCCTTATGTGAATTTCCTGTATGTATGTGTGAAAAAAATCAGTTACTTGGGGTGGTGTTGGGAGGCATGTCCTTTCCTCCATATCGCCCTCATTAACATTTTTTCTCTTTCTAGTTTCTAGGCAGATAATAACTGAATATATTAAGGGTGTGAAGTGTGAGGTTTCAACAGAGGTATACACTGTGCAGCGGTCAAAGCAAAGGCATTAGCATCTCCATTACCTCCAATATTTACCATTTCTCTGTGATCAGAATATGCAAAATCCTGTACCACTTGGAAGTACATATTATTTTTATAGCTCCAGTCATCCTATGGTGCAACAGAATCCCTCCTACCTCGTTTGCAACTCATCGACCAACTCCTCCCCTCATCAGTTTAACACAGGACAGTTAGCACGCTCCACCAAGAGATGGTGGGTTTTTTCACTGTTCAGAATCATTTCTGGAGGCAGCACTTGGGCTGGCAGCTACAGTGCTGATCAAGATGCCTGACCATAGCACCTGACTCCAGTTTCCTGTCAACACAGACCCGGGGGAGCAGCTGCGATGGCTCAAGCCACTGTGGTCCTGTCACCCCCGTGGGAGCCCCAGATGAAGTTCCCCGTGCTTGGCTTCGGTCCAGTCACGTCCTGGCTCTTAGGGGCATTTGGGAAGGGCACCAGCAGATGGGTGCTTTCTCTGTCTGCCTATTTCTGTCCAAGTCTCACCAATACACTCTTCAAAGCCTTCAAGAGGAAAATAATGACTTCCCTCCTCCTTGCCCTAGCAGGGAGCTGCAAAGCACAGATCAAAGAGCCTCAATGATTCACCAAGTGTTCTGACCACAGGGCAGCGTGAGGCACAAAGCGTGAGCCCAAGCTGCTCCTAATGACCACAGTGAGTCAGGGGAAGCGCCGAATTTCACTTTTCTTCTCCAAACCTTGGCTCAGCAGAAGCAGCAAAGCAACAACTCAGTCAGTTTTTGCCTCTGTCCCACCACCTGGATTGCATCAACAGTGAGAAATTCAGTGAGCCAGGTCATCAGTGTTCACTGCCACCATGTGTTATATAAATCGTATTTTACAGGTAAGTGGGAGGAACGGTGAAGACAAGGAGAAGCTAACCGCCCTGTCCAATTACTCCCGGGTACCCGACGGGAGAGTCCAAGCCAAAGGCTGCAGAACCTGGAAGACCTGCCTCATGCTATTCCCTTTTGTATTTTTTAAAAAGATTTATTTACTTATTTATTTTAAAGACAGAGTTTCCAAGAAGGGGAAAAGACAGAGATCTTCCATCTTCTGGCTCACTCTCCACGTGGGTCCAACAAGCCAGGGCTGGGCCAGGCTGAAGCTAGGATTCCTTCCAGGTCTCCCACATGGGTGGCAGGCGCCCAAGCACCTGGACCATTTTCTGCTGCCTTCCCAGGCGCACAAGCAGGGAGCCGAATCGGAACCAGATCAGAGGCAGAGCAACTGGGACTTGAAGCAGTGCCCCATGGGAACACTGGCCACTGTGCTCTCCGTTCCTCATTGGGTCACTCCTGCCTTTCCCAAAATCTCTACTTACGCCTTCAAACAGGTTCCTAGTACAAGCGACCATGAGAGCCAGGGGAAGAACTAACGCGAGAGGAGATGGCGTCTGCTCAGAACCAAGGGTGAGGCGAGGGAGGCGCCTGGGGTCAATCATGTGACCGCGACCCTGACCTCGGCGTTTTAAAGACTCCTTCCCGGCCGGCGCCGCGGCTCACTAGGCTAATCAGCACACCGGGTTCTAGCCCCGGTCGGGGCGCCGGATTCTGTCCCAGTTGCCCCTCTTCCAGGCCAGCTCTCTGCTGTGGCCAGGGAGTGCAGTGGAGGATGGCCCAAGTACTTTGGCCCTGCACCCCATGGGAGACCAGGATAAAGGAAGACCTTTCTCTCTGTCTCTCTCTCACTGTCCACTCTGCCTGTAAAAAAAAAAAAAAAAACAACCCTTCCTGGCTTCCTGGCTACTTACAGGCCCAGGGCTGCACGCCCCTCACACACGCCCCCCGGAGGAGGGCAGCACGTGAGCAGCCACTGTGAGAAGGAAACCTTGTCCCATCTGCGTGGAAACAGGGGATCTAGAGGGCGACATGCACCTTGCCCAAGGGTCACGTTATGAAGGAGTATCTAAACACTGCCCCAGATTTGGGCTTTTCCCCAAACATTTTGCCTGTTGCAGAAGTTGAGCAAGCCTCAGGGATGGTAAAAATCAGAGGCCACTACCATAAGGGTAACCAAATCCAAGAACTTAAGTTCTCAAGTAACACACGGAACAAAATAAAGCCCTGCTCTGGGGCTCTCAGGAGCATCCTGGAGAGTCATCAGGATATCCTGTCTGCAGTCCCCACCCTGGCCATCCTCTCTGACGCCTGTCAGGCAGTCGTTCGGATTTCCTGTTCCCTCGGACAGCAGTTCTGACAGGCACCACCGTGACACACGGGCCACAGCACGCACAGGAGCCAAGGGCCTATGGCTTCCAGGGGTGTGACCAGACCACGCCGCCACTCACGTCTCAGACCCCAGACCACCCCCAGGGCCACAGCAAGTTCTGGCTGCTGTCTGAAACCTCCCGGTTAAAGTCAATCTTAGGGGCCAGCGCTGTGGCATAGTGGGTAAAGCTGCCGCCTGTGACGCTGGCAGCCCACATGGGCACTGGTTCACATCCCAGCTGCTCCCTGAGCTTCTACCCTGAGCAGCCGGGAGCCCCAGAGGCCTTCAGCCAAGGGGGAAAAGAACCCCGAGATGAGAAGACTGATGGGGCAACAGCAGGGCTACGAACCACAGTCCAGGCGAGAAAGAGCGTGTCGGGGCCGGGGACCAGCAGCAGAGGCCCCGAGGACCTGTGCAGGTCTCGGAAGAGCCTCAAGACACAGCTAACACGCAGGAGGAGCTGCACGGAGACTTGCACTTTCAGCCCGAGCCCCTCACAGAATGGAATCCCCACCTAGGGGACGCAGCAGACCAGGAAGGAAGCAAGCCATGCACCGTGTCTGTGGCACGATGACTACCCTGAGCTGCTCGTCTGGTCTCCAGGGTCTATATCCAGGGCTATAAGCCGGATGCAGTCGGGAGTTCCTGGGTGGCAGAGGTCCTGGCCTGGGTCTGAATCCCAGCATGCTCATGGCATGTGCATGGTATTGAAGCCACAGGCCTAGGTGATCCCCAAGGCAGGGGCTACAGAGAAGAGAGGGGAGGTCCAAGCCCAGCCCTCAGGGGCACTTCCCAGCCTCCAGCACACCTCTCCTGCAGACCAAAATGCAAGTGCAACATCAAGTCACGCTTTCCCAGCTCGGCCCAAGGAAGGCGCACGGCTGCGTGTGGGGGCCTGGGGCTCTGGCCCCGCGGCCAGCTGCTGAACAGGCTCTCCATCTGCCCAGGGTGCAGCTGCCAGGGCGGCTCAGAGGTTTCCCTCTGCAGCCCCACTGCTGACTCGGGCCACAAGGGCTCCCACCCATCCAGCGGCGTTCAGTGCCACCTGCAATTTCCAGCAAGCAAAGGCCGTGAGAGAAACGAGAAAGGGCAGACCTTGCCAAGGGAAAAAACACCGGCCCCACCCGCACTGCTGGGCCCCGGCGCCCCGTGTGTCCCCCTACTTCCTGGAGCTTTTAGATCTGACACCTCCCAGCCAGATCAGGCATCCCCGGGCTCCTGTTCCCCAGTCAACACCCTGCTGAACGGATACAGATGCGTGCCAACTTTCTCTCATTCTCACTACCAGTCTTATTTTAATGAAAGCAGCTTCCTTTTCTGGGCTTTGTACTCTCTTCTGTGGCCAAGTGCAGTCTCACGATGGTCTCCCTGACATCCTTCGCTAGGGAATAAGAGAACGTCTCACTCAGCCCTGATCTCACAGTGTGCAGCAGAACTCTGCTCTCACAGAGCTCCGCACCTGCCTGTGCTCCCCAGCACTTCTGGTTTGCTCCGACTTACCCCCAAGGAAGCCTCCCCACCACAAAGGAGCCTCCTGAGAAGCACTTGTGGCAGAGTCATTTCCTTCCCAGGAATGTGGGTCTGGTGCCAAGTTCTTCAGCACTGGCTGGTGACACAATGACATCATATGCAAATCATCTCGGCTTCAAGAAAGAGGCAGTTTGCGGAGGGCGCGGGCTCCAGGGTGAGCGTTTGCGAGAGCTGCGTGCCCACCATTCTCAGGCTCAGCTTTTAGATGTTTACAAAGTGTTTATTTTCCTTTTATTTGAAAGGCAGAGAGACAGAAAACAGATCCTTCCATGTGCTAGCTCACTCCCCAAATGCCCACAACAGCCCAGAACTGCATCCAGGCAGGGACCCAGCGGCCTGAGCCATCCCCTGCTACCTCCCAGGGCACACACTGGCAGGAAGCAAGTCAGGAACTCCCATACGAAGTGGGGGCACCACAATGGGGTCTTCATTGCTAGACCCCCTTTTAATTCTTTCTTTCAAAAGCACTGCCATTTGTACGTGGGGGCCCCTTTGAAGGGGTCCTGTTATAGCCCGGGGTTAATTACCTACAAGGTGTCACTCAGATTCCCCTGCCCCTCAATGACACCCAGGGGACCATGTCCACGGCAGGGTTTGAGTACTTTCCCCTTTGAGCCCATCCACTGGGTAAAATTAAAAAAAAAAATCCAAATTTTCCTTTAAAAAAGTTATTCGAAAGGCAGTGTTAGAGAGAGAGGGAGAGACAGAGGGACCGTCCATACATTGGTTCGCTCCCCAAATAGCCGTAACAGCTAGGGCTGGGCCAGGCTGAAGCCAGGAGCTTCCTCTGGGTCCCCCACATTGGTGTCAGGAGCTGGATGGGAAGTGGAGCAGCTGGGACTCGAACAAGTGCCCTTATGTGTTGTGGGAATTGCAGGCAGCAGCTTAATCTAAGCCACAAGGTCGGCCCCTGGGAACCTGATTTATGAGGCTGAATTAGCACATGCACAACTGATTTTTTTAAAAAAGCAATGCACCCTGAAATATATTTGTGATATCAGCTCGAATTAAATCTATGTCTCTAAGTGGCAAGTGAAGCCAAAGAAATGGAAAACCTTCTTTTTTTTTTTTTTTTTAAAGATTTTATTTATTTGAGAGGTAGAGTTACAGACAGTGAGAGGGAGAGACAGAGAGGTCTTCCATCCTAGGGTTCACTCCTCAAATGGCCGCAATGGCCAGAGCTGCACCGATCCAAAGCCAGGAGCCAGAAGCCTCCTCCAGTCTCCCACACGGATGCAGGGGCCCAAGAACTTGGGCCATCTTCTACTGCTATCCCAGGCCACAGTAGAGAGCTGGATTGGAAGAGGAGCAGCTAGAACTAGAACCAGTGCCCATATGGGATGCCGGCGCCGCAGGTGGAGGATTGACCTAGTGCACCACCATGCTGGCCCCAGAAATGGAAAATCTTAACCCAAGACATATTATGAGCCCCGAAACAGGCAAGAATTCACTATCTGCTCGTGGTGATATTTCAAAACATCCAAGAAAAGTTCCATTATTCCCCCGATGGTACTGGAATGACAGCCAGAACATGTGTGGGGAAAGAACTTGTAGGAGTAAATAAAGAACCCAGGTTCTGAAGTCAGACTTTGGCATCAAATCCCTTCTCCAGCACCTAACAGCTATCACTAGGAGAAGTCTCTGCATCCCTCAGGATCCTGATTTTCTTCTCCAAGGAGTGAGAACAGAAGAACCTAACTCAGAGCATGGGCAGGAGAGTTAGCTCCGACCAGGAGAGCCCGCACAAAATAAACCCAGTTACTGCTAAGGTTATCATGTTTGCTATCACCTCCTCACTTCATCAGAAGAAATTCCAGATTAACACAGACATGAATGCAAGGAATAAAATAATTAAAACAGGGGCCGGTGCTGTAGCCTAAGGGATAAAGCTGACGCCTGCAGTGCCGGCGTCCCAAATGGGTGCAGGTTCGATTCCTGGCTAATCCACTTATGATTCAGCTCTCTGCTAGGACCTGGGAAAGCAGTAAAAGATAGTCCAAGTATTTGGACCCCTGAACCCACGTGAGAGACCTAGAGGAAGCTCCTGGCTTTGGATCAGTGCAGCTCTGGCTGTTGAGGCCATTTGGGGAGTGAACCAGTGGATGGAAGACCTCTCTAACTCTGTCTTTGAAATAAATAAATCTTTTTATCTTTTGTTTAATAAACATAAATTTCCAAAGTACAGCTTTTGGATTACAGTGGCTATTTACCCCCCCCCCCCATAACTTCCTTCCCACCTGCAACCCTCCCCTCTCCCGCTCCCTCTCCCATCCCATTCACATCAAGATTCATTTTCAATTATCTTTACATACAGAAGATCAATTTAGTATATATTAAGTAAAGATTTCAACAGTTGCACCCACACAGAAACACAAAGTGTAAAGTACTGTTTGAGTACTAGTTATAGCATTAATTCACATTGGACAACACATTAAGGACAAAGATCCTACATGGGGAGTAAGTGCACAGTGACTCCTGTTGTTGACTTAATTAACACTCTAGTTTATGGCGTCAGTAATCACCCTAGGCTCTTGTCATGAGCTGCCAAGGCCATGGAAGCCTCTTGAGTTCGCCAACTTCAATCTTATTTACACAAGGTCATAGTCAAAGTGGAAGTTCTCTCCTCCCTTCAGAGGAAGGTACCTCCTTTTTTGAGGGCCTGTTCTTTCCACTGGGATCTCACAGAAATCTTTCATTTAGATTTTTTTTTTTTTTTTTTTTTTGCCAGAGTGTCTTGGCTTTCCATGCCTAAAATTCTCTCATGGGCACTTCAGCCAGATCCGAATGCCTTAAGGGCTGATTCTGAGGCCAGAGTGCTGTTTAGGACATCGGCCATTCTATGGATCTGCTGTGTATCCCACTTCCCATGTTGGATCGTTCTCTCCTTTTTAATTCTATCAGTGAGTATTAGCACACACTAGTCTTGTTTATGTGACCCCTTTGACTCTTAGGCCTATCGTTATGATCAATTGTGTACAGAAATTGATCACTTGGACTAGTGAGATGGCATTGGTACGTGCCACCTTGATGGGATTGAATTGGAATCCCCTGGCACATTTCTAACTCTACCATTTGGGGCAAGTCCGATTGAGCACGTCTCAAATTATACATCTCCTCTCTTATTCCCACTCATATTTAACAGGGATCACTTTTCAATTAAATTTAAACACCTAAGAATAATTGTGTGTTAAAGAGTTCAACTAATAGTCTTTTTTTTTTTTTGGACAGGCAGAGTTAGACAGTGAGAGAGAGAGATGGAAAGAAAGGTTTTCCTTCCGTTGGTTCACCCCCCAAATGGCTGGCGCCGATCCGAAGCCAGGAGCCAGGTGCTTCCTCCTGGTCTCCCATGCGGGTGCAGGGCCCAAGGACTTGGGCCATCTTTTACTGCTTTCCCAGGCCATAGCAGAGAGCTGGAAGGGAAGTGGAACAGCTGGATCTCAAACCTGGGCCCCTATGGGATGCCGGCACTTCAGGCCAGGGCTTTAACCAGCTGCTCCACAGTACCAGCCCCGTGATTTGTATATTGAGGATGGTAGCTTTTTACTGTTGACTGAAACTGTTAACTACAGTTAAAACACCAAAATGTGTAAACATTGTATAATCAATGTAGCTATTTTTATTGCTTCTCAGTTTCATATCGTGCCTGACAGATGATGGAAGTATTCACTCATGTCTCCTTCTAATTTTTTCAATTTTTTTTAAAAGGCCTGCCCCCATGGGACTTACTTTCTAGTGGAGAAGACAGACTAATGAGTATGGAATGAAATGTCAGGTGTGACAAGTGTGTGAAGAAAATCAGCAACTGGGGAGTGAACCAGTGGATGGAAGACCTCTGTCTCTACCTCTCTCTGTAACTTTGTCTTTCAAATAAATAAAAACAAATCTTTAAAATATATATATATATATATATACAAATGGCTCTTAGAACCTAATTAAAACAGGAGTGGGCATTTGGCCTAATGATTAAAATGCCTATGTTGGGGCTGGTGCTGTAGCACAGTGGGTAGAGCAACCGCCTGTGGTATCAGCATCCCATGTGGGTGCTGGTTCAAGTCCCGGCCACACCACTTCCAATGCAGCTCCCCACTAATGGGCTGGGAAAGCAGTGGAAGATGGCCCAAGTGCTTGAACCCTGCACCCATGTGGAAGATGAGAAGGAAGCTCCTGGCTTTAACTTGGTCCAGCCCTAGACATTGTGCCATTTGGGGAGTGATTCAACGATGAGGATTTCTCTTAACTCTGCCTTTCAAATAAATAGATCTTGAAAGAAAAAAAATGATGCCCATGTCCTACTTCAGAGTACTTCAGTTTGGTTCCCCCTCCAGCTTCTGACCCCAGCTTCCTGCCCATGCCAATCCTGGGAGGCAGTGGTAGTGGCTCAATTAATTTGGTTCCTGCCACCCACGTGAAGCCCTCATGGGGTTTCTAGCTGCTGGCTTTGGCCTGGCCCAGCTCTGGCCATCGTGGGCATTTGGGAAGTCAGTCAGTGGTTGAGAGCTCTAATAAAATAAAGAATTCCTTTAAAACAATCAAACAACTTTGTAGAGAAACATGAGTACGTAACTCATGGAAAAGGAGGAATACAAACACTCAACCAAGAAACACTGAACGAATTCACTAAGAGCTTTCAAAATGCAAATTAAGACAGCAATTCTGTGTATGTGTGTACCTGTGTCTATGCAGCGTGCAGCTGGCAAGGCTGGGAAAGGTCTTAATATCCTGCATGGAGAAGAGTTTGCCGGAACAGGCGCTGTCACTAATGTAGGAGTCTAACTTCACAGAGGTCACTCTGGCATCTCCATTAAAACTCTAGTGTGCGTTTTCTTTTATTCAGAAATAACTGCAGAATTCTGTCATTTTCTTCTATGATAGTATGAAGATATACACACACACACATGTGTGCACACCTGAAGGATTTTCAACACTGGAAAATACACATTAAAGTGTGTATGGGCCAATATTGTGGTACAGCTATTTCTCATGCCAGCAGCCCATAGTGCGGTGCTGGGTCAAGTCCTGGCTGCTCTGCCTCAGATCCAGCTTCCTCCTAACGCACCTGGGAAGGCAGCAGATGATGGCCCAGGTGCTTGGGCCGTTGCACTCATGTGGGAATCCAGGATGCAGTTCCGGGCCCCTGGATTCAGCCTGGGCCAGCCGTGGTGATTGTAGCCATCGTGCAGGGAACCAACAGATAGATCTCTTTCTGTGTCTGTCTCTCCTTCTCCCTAACTCTGCCTTTCAACGTCTATTACTTTTCCTTTTTTACAAAAAGGATATGTAGTAGCCTTATTACTGTACACTAAATACACACTTTATTAAATGTAATAATTACATTTAATTATGATTAAATGTAAATGTACAAAATTAAAAGAATCCAGAAGTCCATTAAAGAGAACTGATTTCATTATGTTGCATTTATACAAAGGACTGGTAAGCACCTGTTGAAAAGAATGAACTAGATCCACGTCCTGTCACAGGAGAATGTTTTGGGGCCAGCTACTGTGACACAGCCAGTAAAGCTGCCGCCTGCAGTGCCGGCACCCCACATAGGCACTGGCGCTAGTCCTGGCTGCTCCACTTCTGCTCCAGCTCTCTGCTATGGCCTGGGAAAGCAGTGGAAGATGACCCAAGTCCTTGATCCTCTGTACCCACATAAAAGACCTGGAAGAAGCTCCTGGCTCCAGATTGTCCAAAAGCTCCAGCTGTAGTGGCCATTTGGGGAGTGAACCAGCAAATGGAAGACTGACCTCTCCCTCTCTCCCCGCCTCCGCCTCTGTAATTCTGCCTTTCAAATAAAAAAAAAAAAAAAAAAAAAACACCTTAAAATATTGAGTGAAAAAGCTGCTTTCCTGGTAGTGTGTGTAGAAGATCTCTCTGGAAGAGAAATGTGGCAACCGCATAGCTGTCCACTCAGAGCTCCCTTCCAAAGAACTTACTGCCCGGAATCTGGGTTCACAACACACAGCTGACAGCCGGCCTCCAGCTGCTGCCCTTTGGATCCACCGCACCCTGGCACCCCAGGCTCCCAGCCAGTGAACCAGCCAGGCCTGTGCCCAGACCTGGGGCTCCTCTAATGGGCAACTCGGACCCCACACCCGCTCCCTTCCCCATGCCACCCTTACAAGTGATCCCCTGAATCCGTCTCTCGAATTTCTCTTGCAGTCTTTTTTTTAAAGGATGCAAACCGGCCCAAAGACACGCACACACCCACCCTCCTAGTCAGAAATTTACAGCTGACGGGAGGCAGGCGGGATAGGCGGAATTTCAGGTAAGTCCTTCAAGTTAGTAACTCTACGGCAACAGAAAGCATCCTTAAAAACACGCACGTGTGTGTGCACGTTTTAAGTACACTGGGCCGCGTCTGCACAACAGCAGTCACCTCCCATTAGTCAGCGTTTAGGTCACTCTAATCAAACAGCTGAGTCAGGCTACCTCAAGAAGAGCGGTCCGCTTTGGCTCACGGTTCTGGAGGTGCAAAGTCTCGGGGCCCCCTCCGGCGGCGGCCTTGGCGCTGGCAATACTGCGGCAGCGCCGAGCACCACGCAAGGGAGCAGAAGCGTGCGTCCACCTCCATCACCAGGCCGCCCCTCCTCCTTATAAAGGAAGCAGGAGTTAATCTCAGGGACTGCGCCCTCCTTACCTAATAGAACCCAACCAGCTCTTAAAGGCCCCGCCTGTAACCACCATGGAGTAAACCGCCACCCTGGGAATACCGCCTCCGTGAGACCTCGGGGATCAGATCCCAGCATGAGTTGGCGGGGGGTGGGGAGAGGTGTAACCGTCTGCAAACCACAGCATCCATGTTTTCATGGGGACTCAGCCAGCTGACGATGTTTTGCTATGCAAATCCAATCCACGCCTACTGAACGCATCTGAGAAACGCTGGTGTTCCCTAGGTGCTAGGTGGGCCTAGGAGGGTGTCGGGTATTCCAGTGCCAAGGAAACAACCCAACGTCACCGCTGTCCCGGGTAGAACATGGACTGCCACGCCTCCTCACATCCTCACAGACGGCAGCAGTGAGCTGTGTATGCCTGTACGGCTAACCTCATAAAATCTGCCCTTAGGAAGACCGGGAGTGGAGCGAGCCGACCGCGTGAGAACACGGTGTGTGGAAATTTCCGTACAAGAAAGAGAAGCTCACGTCTTCTCAACAGTTGGCGCCTGCACAACCAAGGGCAGCGCATTCCGTCTGCCAAGAGCTCTTTTCCTCTTGCCTGTCCCCAGGTGCTCCTATGCCTTGCACTTTGCTATTGGCTAAGCCACTCGCAGCGGTGGCTGTTCTTACAGCCAACCAAGTCTCACCCCCAGACGGGAAATGTTTTGCGTGACTGTCTATCTGAAGTCAGTTGTTTTGCAGAATCCAGAGAGGCACTGCCTCCGTGATTTCAGAGCTGAGAACTGAGAGTTGCACTGAGTGCTCTCACTAACCGTTTTTCTTTCAACAAACCAAAATAAAGAAGAGGAAGGGAGGGAGAAGAGGACAGGAAGAACGGGACACAAGTACAGGTTAGTACGAGCGGCGTAACTTGAAACAGCAGCGCAAAACGCCACACTCAGGGTGTGGACAAAGGACCAGCAGCATTGACATCACCTGGAACCAACACCAGGCTGCGGCTCAGTCTTACTGAATACAAACCTGCATTTAACGAGATCCCCTGTGGTGCAAATGCACAGGGAAGTGTCAGAGGCACTGCTAATCTCCATACTTGGTGTGTGTGTGTGCTAATCTCCATACTTGGGGTGTGTGTGTGTGTGTGTGTGTGTGTGCTAATCTCCATACTTGGTGGGTGGGTGGGTGTGTGTGTATATTCGATACAGAAAGGCAGCATTTACTGACTTGTACTTCCAGTAAGGCAGTATGCAAATCCCAGCGTCATATATAAACATAAACATGATTTCAGTTGGCAAGTGTTGGCTCCCAACTCTCCGCCGGGGGCTTTGCCAAGTGACTCACACTTGGATTAGCTGCATCTTCCCAACGGCTCTCTGAAAAGGGTTTGATTTTATCCCCACACATAGATGAGGAAAATTACAGGTAAAAGAAGTAGAAAGGAACACGCCCACGGCGACAGGGTTACTGCAACAGGAAGCCAGACCCTGAAACCAGCTGAGGGACTCACCATGACCTAATGCCTCACTGTGTGACCCATGTCCTCAGCGCTGGCGGTGCCTACCAGAACTGCTGACACTTCTGAACTCGGGAAGACACTAAGAAGAATTCCACCAGGATTTTATTAAATGCGGTGAGCTAGCTGAACAGTCTGTAGGAGAGGGGAAATGCATAAAATCATTTGTAAGAGCATTTTTTGAACAAAACGTGCAAATATAAATTACAAGATAACAGAAACATGGTACTAAACCCCCAGGAATTACCCTGGGGTGACACTGGCATCAGAAACAAACAAAAGACCAGTGAAAGTACACAGTCCTCAGAGGCCCTTGGGTAAACAGGAATTTCTTTTATGATAAAAACAGAATTCCAAATGAGTTGGAGAAAAGGTGGACTTTTAACTAAATGATGTTGGATCAATCACCTAAAACTTTTTTTAAAAATTATTTATTTATTTGAGAGGCAGAGAGAGGGAGAGACAGAGAGATAAGGTCGCAATGGCCTGAGCTGGGCCCATCTGAAGCCAGGAGCTTCTTCTGGGTCTCCCGCAGGTGCAGGGGCCCAAGGACTTGGGCCATCCTCTGCTGCTTTCCCAGGCCATTAACAGAGAGCTGGATCAGAAGTGGAGCAGCTGAGACTTGAACCTGCATCCATATGGGATGCTGGCACTGCAAGTAGAGGCTTAACCTACTATGCCACAATGTTGGCCCATCTACAACTTTTTAAAAATTAAATTACATCCTTACCTTTCACCTTGTAAAAAATATGCTGTTTTAAAAAAGCTAAGTCTAAAAACCAAAATAATAAAAGTACTAGAAGAAAATAATATAATTTAAAAAGTTTTTGTAGATGGAAAAGACCTTCCTAAATTAGAGAAAGCACAGAAATCATGAGATAGGTAGATGGATTATACAAATGATTACAACTTCTGTGTAGCAAAAGATAAAGACAAAAGCAATATAAATGGGTCAGCAAAGTGTGATATACACATACAAGGGAATATTACTCAGTCTTAAACATGAAGGGATTTTCAATATTTGCTGCAACATGGATAAATTTTGAGGATAATATGCGAAGTGAAATAAGTCAGTTACAAAAAGACAAAAATTAGAGTACTCTCAAAAGTTCACAGAAAAATAAGATTAAGGGGGCCAAGTAAAGTCATCGCCTGGGTGACTGGCATCCCATAAGAACACTGGTTCAAGACCTGGCAATTCCACTTCTGACTCGGCTCCCCTGGGAAAGGAGCAGAGGATGGCCCCAGTGCTTGGGCCCGGCACCCATGTGGGAGACCTGGAAGCAGTTCCTGGCTCCTGGTTCAGGCTGGCCCAGCTGTAGCCATTGTGGCCACTTGGAGAGTGAACCAGTGGATGGAAGATTCTCCCTCTCTCTCTTTCAAATAAAATTACTCTTTTTAAAAAATTGGGGTGCAAATAAAAGTTTGGAAACCATAGTTTTTTTCATAGCACATACTTCCACGAACTTTTTTGAAGTGTACATGGATTTCAAAAAAAAAAAATTTGCACCAAAACAGACCTATCTTTTAACTCCATGTTTCCATGGTCTTTTGGAAGAGCCCTATACTGTATGATTCCACTTACAGGAGGTACCTAGAATAGTCAGATTTAAAAAGACAGTAGGACGGTGGTTGCCAGGAGCTGAGGAAGCAGGAAATGGGGAGTTATTATTTAATGAGCACAGAGCCTCAGTTTTTTTTTTAAAGATTTTATTTATTTATTTATTTGAGAGGTAGAGTTATAGACAGTGAGAGGGAGAGACAGCGAGAGGTCTTCCTTCCATTGGTTCATTCCCCAGATGGCCACAATGGCTGGAGCAATGCTGATCCAAAGCCAGGAGCTTCTTTCCTGGTCTCCCATGTGAATGCAGGGGCCCAAGCACTTGGGCCATCTTCTACTGCTTTCCCTGGCCACAGCAGAGAGCTGGATCAGAAGAGGAGCAGCCAGGACTCGAACTGGTGCCCATATGGGATGCTGACGCTGCAGGTGGGGGATTAACCTATTGCGCAACGGCGCCGGCCCCAGAGCCTCAGTTTTTTAAGCTGCAAAGGTTCTGGAGATGGATGCGGTGACAGCTGCACAACACTGTGAATGAATGTACTTAATGCCAGCGAGCGACACACTTAAAGATGGGTAAGGTGGCGGCAAGGACGGAGCAGGACTCGGCTCCCCAGACTCATGCAGACATGAAACCCAGGGATCTTTAGTTAATGGTTGAGGCTTCATCTGATTACAACCTCTGGCAGGGGGGCCCGCTGCGAGCTCCCAGGGAGCTTCCTAAGGAAGGGAGTTCATTTCCTATGCTGGGCATGTTTCCTGTGGCTCTCTATGCTTCCACGCTGGCCACGGGTTTGCTCCTCCACACACGCCCTGCCACGGCCAGTCTCTGCCAGACATTCGACTAATGGGGACACCAAGTCTCGAACTGTGAACCTGCAAGCTGAAATAAACACCTCTCTTCCCGAGACGTTCCTCCAGGTGTTTTAGTTAAGGTAATGGAAAGTTGACTAATAGAGATGGTAAATGTCATGTTGTGTACATTTTAGCACCACAAACAACAACTGGAGAAAGAGCCCTATGCCAAGAGAAACATTTCCATCATCTGTGACAAAGGATAAGATGCAGAATGCATGCGTTACTTCTGCAATAAACAGGAGTAAGAAATACCAGCTCCTTAGAACAATGAACAAAGACATAAACAGGAAATTCCAGAAGAACCCAAATGACTCATATACACTGACAATAAATTGGAGTAGTAATTAGCAAAATGTAATTAAAATGTTACACAGAGTTACATTCTTTCACCAGATCTGCAAATTTAAAAAGAACAGAAAGGAAAACGCCTGGCGTTAGGAGGGCTAAGGGGGGGCCGAATCTCCTGCACTGAATCTAAATGCACCAGTACCAGGGGGCTGTGGGGCAGTGCGATTTGACGGGTTCTAGCTATTAAGTTGAAAAACGGGCAAACTTGGGGAGCCTGGAGCAGTGGCTCAGTCCCATATCAGTCCCAGCTGCTCTGCTTCCAATCCAGCTCCCTGCTAATGCACCTGGGAAAGCGGTATAGGATGGCTCCTCTCCTCCAACTGAATAAACAAGTCTGTAAAAAAAAAAAAAGTAGGCACAACTCTTTGATCTACAAACACCTCTCCTACAAGTCTATTCCAATGAAATACACTCAAGGACACAGAATGCATGATCCTCCCTGAATCACCATCGCTATTGTTGAATAATTTTAAGCAACCCAAGTGTCCATCAATAAGGGGAAGGATGGATAAATTACATGCTGTTTCTACCTTAAAATATGGTGTAGTCCTCAACAAAAGAAGTATGAATGTGGAAAGATCTCTATGACTGAGAAGGTAAAACTAAGGTGCAGAACAGTAAGCACAGCAAACATACAGATGTGGGGGCCGGCATCGTGGTGCAGTGAGTTAAGTGCTTACAAAGCTGGCATCCCATATTAGAGTGCCAATCCGAGTCCCAGCTGCACCACTTACCATCCAGCTCCCTGCTAATGTGCCTGGCAAGGCAGTGGAAGATGGCCTAAGTGCTTGAGTCCCCGCTACCCTCATGGCAGACCAGAATGGAATTCCAGGCTCCCGGCTTTAGCCTTGCCCAGCCCCAACCATTGGGGAGTGAACCAGCAGACAGAAGATCTCACTCTGTGTCTCTTCCTCTTTGTAGCTCTCCCTTTCAGATAAATAAATTTTTAAGTATCTTTTAAAAATATTTTAAAACATGGATAAATGAAATATATACATACTATGCAAATCTATTGGAAAAGAAAAAGTCTTGGAATGACCAGTACCAAGCTTAAACTTTGGTTTTCTGAATGGGAGTGAGGTGATGATGCATTGCTATATTTCAGTGTACACATTTCTATATTGAGTGAGCATGTGTTCAGTTATTATTATACTATTGTTTATTAAACTTGACAATTTTTTAAAAAAATTTATTTATTTGGAATGCAGAATGACAGAGCGAGAGGGAGAGTTAGAGAGAGACAGAGTGAGAGAGAGAGGAGAGAGATCCTCCATCCACTGGTCTACTCTTCAAATGGCCATATTGGTTGGGGCTGGGCTGGGAAGAAGTCAGGAGCCAGGAAATCCAGTTGAGTTTCTCCTGTGAGTGGCAGGAACCCAAGTATCTGGGGCATCTTCTGCTGTTGTCCCAGGCCAAGTAGCAGGGAGCTGGATGGGAAGTGGAGCGCCAATAGTTGAAAAAGGTGCTCATATGGGGATGCTGGTGTCGCAGGCAGCAGCTTAACTCACTGCAGCACAATGCCAGTCCCAATAAATCACACTTTTTAAATTTTTTAATTTATTTATTTGAGAGTCAGAGTTTACATCCACTGATTCACTCCCCAGTGACTGCTACAGCTCCAACCAGGCTTCCAGGAGCTGGGAACTCAATTCAAGTCCCCATGTGGGTGGCAGAACCCCATTACTGGAGCCATCATTTGCTGCCTCTCCGTGGGTGATCCCGTGAGACTGCCTGCCTTGCCCAGGCAGGAGGCTGAGAGGGTATGGCGGGCCATGCCTCCCGGGAGGGACCCCACAACCTGACTGCTGGCAGGCGGCGGGAGCCCCAGGCACTTCTCCCCACCTCTGCTCCCTGTTAAAGGGCCCTGTAATTGCCAATCTGGTAAACAGCTCCCAGGGGTGGCCCAGGCCCATTAGGACCACCTGGAAAGCTACTCTGGCTACGTGACCCTCAAGCTGATTAGAGAATAATGGTGCCAATATCGGTTCTATCCTATAGAATTAGTGTTGCCCTGAATTAGCTACGTCTGCCTGCCCTTTAAAAGCTTACGCTTGATCTTTAACAATGTGGACATGTTCACCGAAACTTGTCTCAGGTGCCTGTTGCCGAAGAGCGCCGCGCCTCGCCCCGCCGCACCTCGCCTCACCCCACCCATGCCGACAGAGCACGGGCCTTGTGGGATGAGCCCGCACCTCTCAGGGCCTACAAATCAGCTGAAAGCTAGAATCAGGAGCCACAGTCAGACCCAAGCATTCTGACATGAGACACCAGTGTCCCAACTGGCCCCTTACCCACCAGGCCAAACACCCACCCCGTGCTGTACAATTTATAAAACATGAACATCAAATAGAACCTAGAGTAAAGAAATGCTAAGGAGCTAGTGGAAGCAAACCGAGGCGAGAAGGATGGCTGTGATGCCAAGGACCCAGCTGCTGTTGGCCAAGAAACACTTCTTTCCAGCAACGCGGAAACCGGCTCGGAGGGAGGGGCTCTGTCCCCCAAGGCCATGGCCTTCTATTTGTTTTGTTTTTCCATTCCACAGAATTTTTGTTTTAATGCAGAAAGACTTCCTCCTCCAGGGAGAGGCGGGTTGGGGCTCCCTGTTCCTGTAAGTGAGGCGCCCATCCACCGAGATTTCCTTCTACTGGAACCAGCGGACAATCCAGTTGGGTTCCCACAAGGAAAACACACTCCTTCCTCCTGTCAAGCACAGGATCACGGTGACTCTCTCTAAACCGTAGGTGTTTTCCTGGCGTGGTGCCTCTCTTGGGGGACAAAGGGTTCCAAAAACATCGGAGACCTGGCAATACCTCTGGGCATCCCATAGCTGTCCCTGCTCTGTCTGGGTTGAAGAAGGGGGTGGGGGGAAGAGACCTGGTGTTAAGGGTCTTCCCTCTGCTGTTCCAGTGCCTGCTGGGCACCACACATGCCCTGTTCTTACATAGCTGCCTCTGACGCACCATGCTTGGACATCTGCAGAGACAACAGGAGCCGGGCCCAGGGCCAGGGCATCAGTCACAAGCAGGCAGGTTACAGCAGGGAATTAGCTCTGTCCAGCAACGGCACGTCAGGTAGTGAGCTTCCTGCCAGCAGAGGCATCCTCACGGCACTAGGGGGCTTCACATTGTCCATGGAAAATGCAGATTGCAAAAGGCTGTGCGTGCATTTCCAAACTGCACTGCACCAACATAAGCCCCTCTTTTAAATTCCATGATTTGCATCAGCTTTTCCAAGTACCACTGAACTAAACCAGGGGGTGAGGGAGGTGCGCAGGGGAGACATCACCATGAGCACGCCCTGAAGATTCTAAATGGCTAGCTGGGGTTGAAACAACTCCAGGGCTGTCTCAGGAATAGCTAAGTTTGGGAACCCCTGGCCACGACCACCACTTGGGGCCCTTCCATCTCAGTCTCTGAATGTGTTTTAAATTTTCTTTGAGAGACGGAGACAGAGAGCGAGCGTACTCCCACTCCTCAAATGCCTGCCACAGCAGGGCCTGGAAGGGGGTCACAGGCAGAGCCAGGAACCCATCCTATGTGGGAGGACAGGAACCCAGTCCCTGGAGCCCTCCTGCTCCCTCCCAGGGTCTGCATTAGCAACAAGTTGGAGTCAGGAGCTGCAGGCAGGTAGGAGACCAGGCACTCCGATAGGGGACCCACATCTTAGCAGGTGTATTAACCGCTGGGCCAAACACCCTGCACGGAGTGCATTTTAAAGCAGAAAAAGCCAGTCGGTAATGAAACACCACTTACCAGCCCACGGCAGTAAGAGTGCTAGGTACACCAGGGCGGATGTCAGCAGAGTGAAAAGCCAAACCCCGGCTCTGCCACCTGCTAGTGGTGTGACCACAGACAAGCTACTGGACCTCAACTTCCACAGTGCCAGAACGAGGACAGCCATCCTAGCTCCTTGCCCTGGGCTTACACGGGTAAGCAAAGAGTGCGCTTGGAACAGCGCCTGCTCCACAGCCAGTCCAAAAACAAGGCAACCTGGGCTAAGAGGCACAAAGTACCCTGGCCCAACTCCCAGAGCCGGCTGGATGGGAGATGAAGACCACAGCTGCTTTCTCCTCCACGAAGGGTTCTTCTAGCTCAAATCGGACACCCTCTTGATTTCGGCCTCCTCCCGTGCCTACCCCGACGTTCAGGATGTGAGCCGCAGAACAGCGTCTCTCCACAGCGTCTAGCGCTCCAGGAGGGAAGCACCGGTGCTAGCCGGGATCCACCATTAGCAAGGAAGGAGTCGCGGTGTCGGGGAGAAAGACCTGGCCCGGGAGTCCTGGGATCCCATTTCGGGGTCCCTACCGCCTACTCGGTGGTCTCGGACGAGTTTCGGAAGCCCTCTCCGCCTGGGTTTCGCGGCTGCGGAGGACGCGTCCGTCCCAGGCACAACCAGGGACACCTCGGGATTCCCCGCTCACCTGAGCCCAGCGCCTCCCACTTGTGCGTCTGAACAGGGCCTGGGTGGAGAAAGATCCACGGAGTCCTGGAGAAACTGCAGTCGGCGCGCGAGCTAGGGCTCCGGAGGGGAGCGCTCGGGGACACCGCGGGCCGGAGAGGCCGCAGCGGGTCCACCGGGAATTCGAACTGAACACACACCCCCGGACCCCGGGGGCGCAGGCCTAGGGACGGTGCGCTCCAGAGCAGGCCCGGAGCGGCGGGCCGCGCTCCGCCGAGAAGCGGGGCGGCAGCGCCCCGGCCCGGGCTGGCGGGCGGGCGGGCGGCCGGGAGGCGGGGACCCCTCCGAGCGCGGTCTCTGCGCAGACCCGAGCCCGAGCCAGCCCGCGCGGAAAGTGCAGGCCCGCGGCGGGGAGGGCACGTTGGTTCCCGCGCCGCGCCAGGGCTGTCCCGTCGGAAGTCGCCTACGCAGGCACTGGGGGCAGTGCGGGACAGGACCCGACGGTTCGAGGGTACTCACGCCGCGGGCCGCCGAGGGACGGGCTCTGCAGGCCGGATTGGGTCCTCGGCGGCGCGTGGGGCGCCGGTGCGGACGCGGGAGTGGACGCCGGGCCGGACGTGCCGAGGGGCCCCGAGCCCGGACTATGAATCAGCCGCGGGACGAGCGCCGAGGGCGGGCGTTTCGGGAAAGCCACGGGGGAGGGCTGCGGGCGGGGGAGGGTTGTTGCAATTTCCCGTCTTGCTCCGCACTTTTGGCACTCCTGGGACCCACAGGAATTCTCCTCCTTTGGGTCCCGCGGGGAGGAGGATGGGACCCTGCGGGAGGCGCGGCTCCCGGGACCCGGCCAGGGCGGAGGGGCGGGGGCCGGTGGGGAGAGGAAGTGGGAGAGGCCTGGGAAGGAAAAGTGCAGACGAGGACTCGGGGCCCGGCGCCCCTGGCCAGCCTCGTCCCGGAGCGAGCGGAGGAGACCCAGGAAGCGGGGCCTGGCACTGTCTCTCCGGGCCGCCGGCCACCCCAGCCCAAGGGCCTGCCTCTTCAGCCAAGAGCCCAGAGCCACACCAGCTGGATCCCGTCCCTGCCCTCGCGCGCCCTATCCGCGACCGTCCCCAAGCCTTATTCTCCAGAGAGCCCCGAATGTCACGGCCTGGGTTACCTTCCATCCGGTGTTCGCAGTGGAGGCCCTTGGAAGACACATTGGATCCCTGCTACAGCCGTGGGCTAGAATTTCCGATGTGGGCGCCACCCTAACTAATCCAGCTGTTTCCCAAGCATCTGGATGCGGGGAGGAAGCTCTCGGGTCTGGGTGCCGGACAGCCCCGCAGGCTTGTTCATTGGGCCCCGCTCCTGGTGAGCGAAGCCTGGTTTGGGATCCAGGCTGGAGACCTTGGGAAGTGTCACAAGTGGAAGGCAGTAGGAGAAACTAAGAGTAATTCCAAAAAGTGACCACAAATCATATCTTAGAATCTCTTCTTCAGTTGACTGAGTGACTCCGAATAATGCCAGAATTATCAGTTATTGCAAAATGTAACCATTATGTGTGTGCACATTTTTAAAAAATTGCCTTCCCAAGGAAAACTTTCTAGGGGCGTCCGACACTCAATACCTAACTGTGCCAGGAAGAGCCCAGCGCATAGTAAATATTTGATGCTAGTGGAGAAAAGGTGCTTTTTGTCTCGTGACTAAGTGTATGGCCGGTCAGTTCTTCGCCACACCTTTCATCACTTAAAAAGTTTTCACCAGTCCATTAGCACAGCCATCTGCCCTGCTGCAAATGTCAGGTCAGCTCCCCAAGCTCGGAAGGGCTTTGTGATTTCATGTTTCGCTGAAGTTCCCTCCCCACGTTAATGCTTCCTACAAGCAGTTGAGAGGGGCCAACCTGAGAGCAAATGCTGTGTTAAATAAAACACAGTTAGTGTGCAGAATTTCCGTAAAGGGATCTTAACCTACCTGGGGCTCCGACTACAGCTGAAGGAGACCAGTGGAAAAGTGTCCTGCCAACCTAAAATTCCTCTGATGTGTCCAACATGCACCTTTATTCCTGGGTCATGTTGCTGTGGTTCCTGCAAGTTTGTGGGTGTGCTGACCGGCAGGGTGTCCTCCGAAAACTCCCGCCAACCCCAAACCTCAGACTGTCACCTTGAGAGGTTTTTACAGCTCTCATCAAGCTAAGATAAGGGCGGATGGTCATGTGGGCTTGGGCAACGAGGGACAGGTGGACCCAGACCCCCAGGGGGAGCCCTGTGTGCCTACTGAGGCAGAGAAGGGAGATACGGAAGGATCGCTGACAACCACCAGGAGCTAAGAGACTGGCACAGAACTGATTCTCCCTGCAAGTCCCAGAGAGGGAATCTTCCCTGCCAAGCACACCTTGGTTTCAGGCCTGGGGTCGCTAGAAATGTGAGAGAACTGATGCCTGCCGTTTTAAGCCACCGAGTTCACGGCAGTTTGTTACGGCGGCAGAGGAAATGGATGCATCAGTTATGTTCCAAAGGTTAGTTTTTTACAATGAGCCTGAAAATCGCAGAAAAAGATGAAAAATACCACAGGCTTAATCAGCTGTTAGCTCAAACACTCGTCCTTGCTTAGCACCGATGAGATGGTGTTGCAAAAGCACATATTTATTCTGCTCTGTTTGACACTTGTTGATGTCTCTTTTGCTCGATTTCAGTAGCAAAGCCCTCTCCACCTTCCTGTTTCCCTGTGCCCTGTCCCCCACCTCATCGTCTTGAGCGCCTGGCGCTCCTCTTGTCCCAGGGCCCCATCCCTGACATTCTTCTCTCAACCCACGCAGTCTCCTGGGTGGTCACATCCGTGCCCGTGATTGCAGTTAGCACCTGTGCACTGAGGGCCCTCACACCCCCTTTCCACTGCAGTGATGTCATCTGAGCTTCAGACCAGAGTCAAGGTCAACTTGTTCCCCGGAGTCAACGTGTCCAAGCTCCAAGCCTTGTCTTTCCCTCACTTGGTTCTCTGAGATTAAGTGAACGGTCTGATCTTTAATCTGTATTAAGTTAATGATGCAAGCTTAATTTAGTATCTTCTGGACACTGGAGCCCAGAACCTGGGGAGGATCCTTCATTCACCCGCCCACACAAAAAATCCATCTTCTGTCGGAGAATCTCATAGGTATAATATAACTATTGTAGTGGAGACGTGAGACAAATATACCCCTAGCCTATCCAACTTCTCAGAAGAAAACTAGTTCCGTAACTGTCAAACATTATTTAGAATGTAAAGATTTATGAGGGATCTTTGAAAAGTTAGGGGAAATGCATATTATGAAAAAAACTCCATGAATTTAGGCTTTTTTGCACCACAACAAATTGACCTTCTAATTCCATTTTCCACAAACTTTTTGAACTACACTCTTCTATGATACAAAATTAGCTGTGTAAATTGTGAAATACAGCTTTGATTCTACTTGCTCAACTCCTATGACTATTCCATAATTACATACCAGGCAAACAGATGGATAAAACTGTATTTTGTTGGCATGTGGTTGCATTTCACATCTTAAAGATTCACCTTGAGGTATTAAATGTGCCTCTGTGATTATGATTGCTGGTGATATTGGCATCTTTTCCAAGAAAAATTCATAGACATTAAAGTAACTTCGTAAATGTTTCCTTGTGTTGTGAAAAACCCATTGGTCTTCCAAAAATTTTTAAGTTCTGAAATGTATAATACAATGTGATTAGTTGAGAGATATCTACCACTCCTAAATAAACCAGAGAAGGGACTCAGAAGTGACAAAGCTGACAAAGATGTTGAGTGTAAGAAGGTCACATGGGACCTTTACATTTTTTTCTTTCGAAATCTAAGGGAATTTAAGTGAAAGGTAACAGCATCCTTCATAATTCTATGGTTCATTGCTTGAGCTAGATATTATTTAAAACTTGACTGATTGCTTTTACCTGGTTCCCAGCTTGGATTTGTAATTTGCTCACACCTGCTTCTAGAAGCCACCAGAAACCAGACGATGTGGAAAACTATTTTTGGATATTTTAATTTTTTTCCTTATGGGCTGTAGAAAAAATGTTGACTGTATTTTTGTTTAGATAGCTGCTCTGTTCTCTAGCCTATGGCAGTGGAACTTAAGAAATTTGAACGTGGTCATTAATGCTAATGGATAGAACGTTAACAGAGTAAAAGAGGAAGCACTTTGGGGAGAAGTAGATGGGAATTTTGGGGACTTTTGCAAACTATTTGCTTAAGGTTGAGCCGACACAGGTCTATAATTGTATTTACTTTGAAACTACATCTCTTATGAACAATGTGTAGTTGGGACTTTAAAAAAAATCTGCTAATCCCTGCATTTGAACTCGATGGGCAGTGTTTAGTACACTTAGACTTAAGGCAATTGTTGATATGCTTGTGTTCAGTCCACCATTTTACTGTATATTTTCTATTCTCTTGGTTTTATTTTTTATTCCTCCTTTCTTTGGGATTATTTGAATACTTCTTAAAATATTTATTTTATTTATTTGAAAGGCAAAGTTACAGAGAGAGATCTTCCATCCTCTGGTTCACTCCCCAAATGGCCAACGGAGGGGCTGAGCTAGACTGAAGCCAGGAGCCAGGAGCTTCTTCCGAGTCTCCCACAAACGTGCAGGGGACCAGGCACTTGGGCCATCTTGTGATGCTTTCCCAGGCACTTTAGCAGGGAATTGGATCAGACTCAAACCAGCACCCATATGGGACATTGCAGGCACTGGCTTAAATTGTTATGCCACGATGCCAGCCCCTATTTAAAACTTTTTAAAGTTCCACTTTAATTTTCCTTTTGTTTTCTTATTATCACATTATGTTTTAGTGTTTTCTCTATGAATTGTAATGTACATCCTTAATTTTTACTGTCTACTTGGGATAATATTACACCATTCCATGTAATAGGTCCATTTAACCACACACCCCATCCTTTATACTATAGTTGTTAAGTGTGTAAACCCACAATTCAGTATATATGTATATATTTTAAATTAAGAGGAAAACTAGTGTTTTACATTTACTTATATATTTACTTATCCTTAAATCCTTGCCAAATATCTCAATTTGTATCTGGTACCATTTCCCTAAGCATAAAGAACTTTAGCAATTTTTTTAATTGGAGATACATATTCTTAGTTTCTTTTCATCTGAATTTTTTTTCTTTTACTTTCCTTTTTACTTTCTTGCTGGACACAGAATTCTGGGATGACAGCTTTTCCTTTCATCTGTTTATAGATGTTTCACAATTTTTTGGCTTTCATTGCTTCTGAGAAGAAATTAAGCCATTATTTGAATCTTCTTTCCCAAGTATGTTTAATGTGTCAGTTTTTTTCTCTGGTTGGTTTCAATATTTTCTTTTGTCAATTGTTTGTTAAAGATGTGCTTAGAGATTTTTAAATTATTACTGTTATTTGTCCTATGTGGTGTTTACTAAGCCTCTTAAATTTATTGTTATGTCTTTTACCAAACTTAAGTTTTCAGCCAGCATATTAAAGTCTCAAATATCAATGAAACTTTGTTGTTTTCCATATTTTCTCTTCTATGCTTTTCAGATTGAACTATCTTTAAGCTTATTGTCATTTCCCTGTCATCTTCATTTTGCTATTAAGTCATTCTAGCAAATTTTGTATCATAGATATTGTATACTTCAGTTTGTTCTTTTATTTCTCTAGTGATAAGTCGGATTCTTTCAATCGTGTGGGAATATTTTCATTAAGCATGTTCATTATTACTGCTTTTAAAACATTGCTCTATTATTTCAACATTTAGATTGCAGAATCAGTCCCCTGATTGTCTCATGAGAATGGGTCACATTACTAGGTGGTCAAGTAATTTTGGAGTGCAACCTGAATGTTGTATGTCTGTTATGAAGACTGTGGATTCTATTTTGTTCCTCCAATGACACTGATTTTCTTTTAAAATGGGCAGTTACTATGGTCAGATTCCACTGCAAATGTGATATTGCTTAAAGCACATTACAGCTCAAATATGAGTTCATTTTTAAGCCTCAGCTGAGCTTCTCTCTTTTACTTTTAAAAAGTTTTTTTTTTTTTATTTAAAAAGCAGAGCTACAGAGAGAAGGAGCAAGAGAGAGAAAGAGAGCTCTTCCCATCCCCTGGTTCACTCCCTAAAGGCCGCAATAGCAAGGGCTGGGCCAGGTCACAACCAGAAGCCAAGAGCTTCCTCTGGGTCTCCCACATAGGTTCAGGGGTCCATGGATTTGGGCCATCCTCTGCTGCTTTCCCAGACACATCAGCAGGGAAGTAGATCAGAAGTAGAACAGCTGGGACTAATGCTATGGTTACCCCAAACTTTGACCTCTGGCTCCTCAAATTCTAACAGAGCTCTAGGCACCCCATGTTGCAGAGACTTGGGCTAGGCTTGGGCTAAGAGGTCTAAAATGTGAGACGCTCATTCCATGCCTTTCCCTGCTGCGACGCATTGACTCTACTCCATTTCTGCCCACCAGTGGTCACTTTTTTATTTTTTAAGTATTGTTTAGGACAGTAGCTGTTCTAAACTCTGGAGTCGATTGTGCAATTCAGCCGCCACGGTGTGACTACTTTTCCCGAGCACAAGTCGTTGGGATCGCAATATGAGCTTCTTTTCTGAAGTCAAGACAAAGTCTTCCAGCTGCAATGCCAGACCTGTTTATATGCAGGCATTCCCAGGCCCCCGGCTCCAGAATCACATTTATAAGCCTGTCTGTGTTGCTGGGGCAGGAGGAAGCAGAGAGGCAGCTGATGTGGTGGAGCTGTGTGATGACGAGCTATTTGAAGATGAGCTAGCCAACATGCAGGACAAGCGTCATGAAGACGAGGCCATTGTGCAGGTGAGGCCCTGTTCAGAGGAGGAGCCACACGTGCAGAGAGATGGACCTGAGAGGGGACCTGAAGAACCCAGAGGAGGCGGATCCCAAGGCAGAAGCGTATGTGGGCAGAGTTGTGGAGCCGTATGTGTGTCTGGAGTAGAGCATTTTGAAGAGGAGGAGGAGGGGAAGTTTATGCCTCACATATCTGGACTGATTTCTGGTAAAAGTCCTTTTTCCCACCACCCAGACCGGAAAGCGACATTTTCCAAGCTCCTGCAGTAGGTGCTTACCCAAGCCAATGCAGATTGAGCTGTCCAGTGTGACATGCACTTGTTGGAGTCACCTGAAAAGCAATATGTTTGTGTTTCATAATTCACAGTTTCAGGGTAAGTGTTCGGAGGAGAAGGTCCACGTGAACAGGAATTTTGGAGAGGAGCTGGAGCACTGCTCTGTGGTACAGGACCTGCATGAACCAGGCTGCTGTGAAATACGTCATTTTTCCGGCTCCGGTACGATGTCCTCCATTTGAGTTACTGCCCCAGTAGGTTGGGAACCAGCCAACGTGGACCAGGCAATCCAGTGCGATGTGAGCTGGATGACCAAGAGTACTGAGCCACGGGCCAACTCAGAGCCTAAAGAGGAGGAGAGGGAGTTTCTAAGGCCGGATGGCACTGAATTGTCCCTGGAGAGACAGTTCTCTTTCCCTTCTCCCCTGCCAGGCAATGGTCTATATGGGAGAAAAACTGTCACCTAACAGCCTAGTCTCTGGGGATGCAGAGTGACAAGGGCTCCAATGAAGGCAACCAAGGGAGAAGGCATCATGGAGATGAAGACTCTGTAGTAAAAGATGAAATAGGTGAGGTGGCAATGCAGCACAGTGGACTCAGCGCCGCCTGTGACACCGGCATCCCGTGTGAGTGCCGACTGGAGTCTTGGTTGTTCTGCTTCCCACCTTGCTCACTGAAATTGCAGCTGGGAAAGCAGTGGAAGATGGCCCGAGTGTTTGGGCCCTTGCCACCCACGTGGGAAACCTGGATGGAGTTCCAGACTCCTGGTTTGGGCTGGCCCAGCTCCAGCCATTGTGGCCATTTGGGAAGCCAATTTGTAGATGAAAGCTCTGCTTTTCCCTCTCTATCTGTAACTCTGACTTTCAAATAATCTTTTAAAAAAAGTATTTTGGGGCTGGTGCTGTAGCATGGTGGGTTAAGCTGCCGCCTGCAGCATCAGCATCCCATTTGGGTGCCCATTCAAGTCCCAGCTGCTCCACTTTCCCACCCAGCTCCCTGCTGATGCCGTGAGAAGAGCAGCGGAGAATGGCCCAAGTCCTTGGGCCCCTGACGTCACATGGGAGACCCAGATGAAGCTCCTGGCTTTGGCCTGGCTTGCCTCTGACCATTGTAGCCATTTGGGTAGTGAACGAGTAGATGGAAGATCTCTCTCTCTCCTTCTCGTTCTTTGTAACTCTGCCTTTCAAATAGATAATAAATCTTTTTTAAAAAGAAGTATTTTTCTAGTGTTTTCTATGGCTGTATGCAGGATGGCCAGTTTGATGGAGCTACTCAGCTATGAGAAGTGGCACTTCCTACAGTTGTAATGAGAGCTGCTAAGTGAATAGGTTATTGAAAGGAAACAGCGTGAATTCTTTCCTCTGTTATGTTAAATTCCTTGGCAATAAAACACTATTTGGATCCAAGCCAGTTTTTCAGCAGATTGGGATACACTTACATTTGTCTCACCTCTAAATCTGGAAATTGATAAAAACCTACTGAAATCACTAAGCTTTATTATGGTTAAACATCTCTCTAGAATGGAGATTTACAGATATGACACTATAAGACAAAGGAATGAATTTTCAACAAAAAGGGAATGGTTTGGCTCATTTTTGAATTTCCTTTGAACTTTCTTCCAGTGACAAATGCAGTATTTAATTGAGGAAGTTAGGGTATATTATACTTTTATCTTTGTGATTCCACTTGTGCTGAAAATAATTCCATCTAGACTGAAATGAAAACCTCCAAAAGGCACTCACCTTTATATTCATCCCTATCAGCCTGTTAAATGTAGTTTCTTTTTTTCAATTCTAGCACAACAGCAATTATTTTGTGCATTATAAAATATTATCCTATGATGCTTGGTCACTTTGGAATGCTGCTCAGGTAATTTCCATACTCCCAAGAGAAGTATGTGTGGTGCAGGCTGGGAAGAAATCAATTTTCTTAGCTCTCACAGAAAACTTACCCTCGGATGTTGTCTTCCTAGAGATTATTGGAATGTGATACCTGCAGATGATGATGTAAATGTTTTGAAAAAGAAGACAAAAAGACATTTCTGGTGAAAGTCTTCCATGTTCTCCAGAAGAAAAATAAGGTGAAGAATATTCTGTTTGACTGGAAATGCAGGCTTGCAAACATTCATGCCTGCAAATTATAACACACATATGTGGATGCTCATTAGAAGGAGGATGTTCCTAGTAGCAAGGCACTCACAGCAACCCACTAATTTACTAAGTGAATGAAAACGAAGGCTTATGCTTTCAAAGGGAGGAGGAGTCTGTCTTGGATGTATGTGCTGCTCTGGAAAATATGTATTTAATGCCCATCAACGGTAGACTGGATAAAGAAATTATGGGATATGTACTCTTTAGAATACTATACCGCAGTAAGAAACAATGAAATCCAGTCATTTGCAACAAAATGGAGGAATCTGGAACACATCATGCTGAGTGAAATAAGCCAGTCCCAAAGGGACAAATACCATATGTTCTCCCTGATCGGTGACAACTGACTGAACACCAAAAAGGAAACCTCCTGAAGTGAAATGGACACTATGAGAAACAGTGACTTGATAAGCATAGCCCTGACTGTTAATGGACAACTTAATACATTATCCCTCTTAGTAGTTTTTTTGTCTGTTCTACTTATTATGACTGGTTTAATTCTGTAATTAATACACAGTTATTCTTAAGTGTTGAAAATTAACTGAAATGTGATCCCTGTTAAACATAAGAGTGGGAATAAGAGAGGGAAGAGATGTATAATTTGGGACATGCTCAAGCTGACTTGCCCCAAATGGTAGAGTTAAAAACATAACAGGGGATTCCAATTCAATCCCATCAGGGTGGCATGTACCAATGCCATCTCACTATTCCAAGTGATCAATTTCAGTTCACAATTGATCATAATGAAAGGACTAAGAGTCAAAGGGAGCACATAAACAAGTCTAGTACCTGCTAACACTAACCGATGGAATAAATAAAGGGGAGAGTGATCCAACATGGGAAGTGAGATACCCAGCAGACTCATAGAATGGCAGATGTCCTAAATAGCACTCTGGCCTCAGAATCAGCCCTAAAGGCATTCAGATCTGGCTGAAAAGCCCATGAGAGTATTTCAGGCATGGAAAGCCAAGACACTCTGGCAAAAGATCTCTGCGAGTGAGATCCCAGTGGAAAGAACAGGTCTTCAAAGAAGGAGGTACCTTTCTCTGAAGGGAGGAGAGAACCTCCACTTTGACTATGACCTTGTCTAAACAAGATAAGAATCGGAGAACTCAGAGGGCTTCCATAGCCTTGGAAACTCATGACTGGAGCATAGGGAGATTACTGATGCCATAGACAGGAGTGTCAATTGGTAAAGTCAACAACAGGAGTCACTGTGCACTTACTCCTCATGTAGGATCTCTGTCCTTAATGTGCTGTGTATTGAGATTTAATGCTATAACGAGTACTCAAACAATATATTTCACTTTGTGTTTCTATGGGGGTGCAAACTGTTGAAATCTTTACTTAATGTATACTAAACTGATCCTCTGTAAAAAAAAAAAAAAAAAAAAGAAAGAAAGAAATTATCAACTCCCAACTTGACTCTCACTGGGATTAAACATGACAATAGGTCTGATCTGATTTCATCATCATTTAAAAAAAATCATCTATTTTTCACTTTATGTTTCTGTGTGGGAGCAAACTGTTGAAATCCTTACTTAATTTATACTAAGCTGATCTTCTGTATATTAAGATAATCGAAAATGAATCTTGATGTGAATGGAAGGGGAGAGGGAGTGGGAAAGGGGAGGGTAGTGGGTGGGAGGGACAGTATGTGGGGGAAGCCATTGTAATCCATAAATCGTACTTTGGAAATTTATATTCATTAAATAAAAGTTAAAAAAATGTACCATTTAGTGAAAAAAGCAGGAGTCATAAATGTGTATATACTATATTAATCTCATCAGCTTAATTTTTATTATTTGTGGAGCAAAAACCTAAGAAGAAGGGGTACACATTGTGGCACAGCTGTCTAGGCCACTGTTTGGAATGACCACTCCCACACTGAATGCCCAGCCCCCACACTGGAGTGCCCACCCCACACTGCCTACCCCACACTGGAATGCCCACTCCCACACTGAATGCCCAGCCCACACTGCCCACCCCCATACTGGAATGCCCACCCCACACTGGAATGCCCGCCCCCACACTGGATGCCCACTCCCACACTGGATGCCCACCCCCACACTGGAGTGCCCACCCCCACGCTGGAATGACCACTCCCACACTGGAATGCCCACCCCACACTGAATGCCCACTCCCACACTGGAGTGCCCACCCCACACTGCCCACCCCACACTGGAGTGCCCACCCCCACACTGAAAGCCCACCCCCACACTGGAATGCCCACTCCCACACTGAATGCCTAGCCCACACTGCCCACCCCACACTCAGCTGGCATTTGGGAAGTGAGCCAGCAGATAGAAGATCTGTCTGTCTGTCTCTCTCTCTCATATCTGTTGCTCTGCCTTTCAAATAAATGCATCTTTTTTTAAAAAAAAAATATTCTGGGTTATAATTGTGGAGGGGACCTGAATGGGGCTGAGTGATAAGAGAAGCTTGTACTTTTCACTTAAGCACTAGTTTTTATCATTTTTAAGAGAAAAAATAATGATTTTAGGGGCCAGTGCTGTGGCACAGCGGGTTAATGCCCTGACCTGAAGCGTCGGCATCCCATATGGGTACCGGTTCTAGTCCCGGCTACTCCTCTTCTGATCCAGCTCTCTGCTCTGGCCTGAGAAAGCAGTAGGAAGATGGCCCAAGTCCTTGGGCCCCTGCACCCATGTGGGAGACCCAGAAGAAGCTCCTGGATCCTGTCTTCAGATCGGCACAGCTCCGACCATTGTGGCCAATTGGGGAGTGAACCATCAGATGGAAGACCTCTCCCTCTCTCTCTCTCTCTCTGCCTCTCCTCTCTCTGTGTAACTCTTTCAAATAAATAAATGAATAAATCTTTTTTTTAAAAAGATTAATGATTTTAGACATCAAAGAATGCCCTGCTACCACAGGAACCTCATTTATTATTTTTCTATTATGATCAGTTTAATATTTATTAATGATATTTATCAATAATATTAATAATAATCAATACAATATAATAAATATATAATAATATATTTAAATATTATATATAAATATAAAATATAAAAATATATAAATATACATTTGAATATTAAATACATAAACATATAATAAATATAATTAATATTTATGAAACACTTAGCTACAAGGCATGGTGCCAGGCCTTGGGACACTTCAGAGCGCAGCCTGAGCCTCACCCCATCCTCCAGGAACCTACTGTCCACGTGGAGGCTGTAGCAGTAAAAGGCAAATATGAGTGTGCAGCAGGAAGCACAGGCAGTGAGCTTTATAGGAGCTCAGAGGAGTGGCTACTTCTGGCTATAGGAGGCCAGAGTCATGAGAATTTGGGAATCAAGAGTCGGGAGAAGGAAAAGATAAGCACGTAGGAGAGAGAACAGAGATGCCCACAGAATTATATAGACTCAGCAAGAAGATGCATCTGCAAGGGGATCTTCCTCCTGCCGGGGGTCTCATTTTCTCATGGCAAAAGCAAGACCGCTTGTAGGTAAGAGGCATCCCTCTACAGGTCCTCTGGCCTGTGCGCTCCAACACCGCGTGTCTACAGAGGAAGTGCTGGTGTGATGAACTCCTCCAGGAGTCTCTGAACTGCTGTGGACAGAGGTCCGCCACGTGCAGCCGAACATGAACTGGCATCCATATGGGCTGGATCAAGAGAGAACTGTGGGGGTGTAATTTTGGCCTAGCCATTAATTCAGTGGTTAAGAGACTGGCCTCCTTTATGAGTGCCTGGATTTGATGCCGGCCTCCAGCTGCGATTCTAGCTTCCTGCTAATGCGGACCCTGGGAAGCAGGTCTTGCTATCCATGTGGGACACCTGGACGGATTTTCCGGTTCCTGGTGTGGCCCTGGGCCAGCCCCAGCCATTCCAGGCTTTTAGGGGATGAAGCAGCAGCTGGGAGCGTTCTTTCTCTATTTCTCTCTCTCTCTGGCCTCAACAAACAAGCAACCAAACCTGAAAAGGGGGTGGGGGGCAGGGGAGGAGTCAGCCCTAAAAAGGGCGGGAAGACAACGGGGCAGCGTGGCGGACAACCCAGCTCAATGGAAAGATCTGACAAAAGGAAAACAGTGTTTGGGGATGCATTCCCCAGCCCTGACTAAGGCGGGGATGTGTATGTTGATGTTGGAAGAAAGTGGGGCATTTTTTGTAAAGGTTTAGAGCCAGTTAAAAAGAAAGATACTGACTATCACATGTCAATTTTGAACTAAATTCAACAGGCAATGCTAAAATGTTTGGCACTTAAAAAAAACTAAAAAAGAATAAAATATTTCTCTTAAAATTTATAAGAAACAAAATTGATTTTCTAGAGAATTCCCTGGGTGGCTTAGGGACAGAGGGGGTGGAGTTTTAGATCTGCTCCTTTTTCTATCTTTTGAATTTTATTTCATATAAATAAATGTATTAGTGAAAAAACTGAAAAACAAACAAAAAAAAACAACTCAGTGGTTAACAGAGAAACAGAGAGAGAAGCGAGAGACTGATTTGCGGTGTTGTGTGTATGGGCTGAGCATGTCCGCTGGGCTTTATTTAACGTAAATGGACAGACCCAAAGAATCTGGGCTGAGATGCAGCTCATGCAGCAGTGAATGTCTGGGGTGTTTGCTGCCAACCACCTGAAAGCAGTTCTAGAAATGTGATTCATAGGAGCTGGAGGACAGAGAGCCGGTCACCTGGTGGGAGCAGGATTGGGCAGAGACCCGTGAGGAAGAGCAGGCTCTGGTTGCTGGTCAGCCCATTGCCACATGCAACTTCAGGGCCATTCCGCAGCCAGTTCTGCTTGTCTCTCCCCCGCAATCTTAATGCTGTTGGTGATGTAAAAAGAATAGTTCTCTGTAGAACATTACAGAACTTTACAACAATTTCACGTAGAAAGTGGTAACTGGTTGTTTACTGTTGGAGAGGAGGGACAGCTGCCTACATTTATTATAGCAACCTGTCTGGAATTGACCAGTGTTGCTGTTTGGAAACAATTTGCAGATCTTGCATTAGGTTGACTTCCTTAAGACATAGGTGAGCTCAGGGTAGTAACACACAAACGTTTGTTTCTCACTTAGATCATAGTTGTTGCCAGTGGTGACTTGAGGATCTCGGCTGCTTCCATATTACAGCCACGCCGTCTGTAACACGTGGTCTCCAAAGCTGCTGCAGCAGCAACAGAGGGGTGGAGGATGGCACAAGTCGTTTTACAGGCTCTGGCCAGGCATTTTCACCCTTAATGCGTTGGCTGGAACTCAATCATATGGCCCCAACAGAACTGCAAGGGAGCCTGGGAAATGAGAACATCCTGTTTGCCTAAGCAGAGGAAGCGTTAGGCAGACGTGGAGTGGGTTGTAACTTTACTAGTAAAGCATGTAGGAGCTTTGCAAGCACATTATGATACATCTTTAAAACGAAATATCATCTGGTCATTAAAAATCAGGGCACAACGTGCAACGCTGACATCCCACGTAGGGGTGCTGGTTTGAGTGCCAGTCGCTCTGCCTCTGATCCAGTGCCCTAGTGCACCCAGAAAGGCAGCAGAGAATGGCCCAAGTGCGTGGGCCCCTTCCACCCACCTGGGAGACCCAGATGGAGTTCCTAGCTCCTGATTTTGGCCTGGACCAACCCTGGCTATTTCATACATTTTGGGAGTGAACCAGCAGTTGAAAGAGCTCCCTTTCTTGCCCTCTTTCTTGCTCTGCCCTTCAAATACGTAAAATAAATGTTTTTTAAAGTTTTTTTTTCAATAAGAATATTGGAATGAATATTTAATGACAGGAAAATGCCAATGATTAATGAAGAGAGCAAGATATAGACTCCTATTCCTGTGATTCTCATTTTGGAAAAAAATCATAAATGTATATATGTGCTTGCCAAACTGTTATTTGCAGTTATCTTAGAGTTATAAGTTATTTTATATTTTTTGTGTTTTTAAAGAAATTACTAAATGATTGAATTGATTTGAACAGTATGTACAATCTGAAAACCAGGTTTAAAAACTTCTGACATTTTTATTTATTTGAAGAGAGACACAGGGAGAGAGAGACAGACATCTCCAAAGGCGTGCAACACCTGGGGCTGGGACAAACCAAAGCCAGAGTCAGGAACTCAGTTCAAGTCTCCCATATGACAGGCAGGGACCCAGCTGTTTGCACCATTGCCCACTGCCTCCCAGGGTTAGCATTAGCAAGAAGCTGGAATTGACAGAACTCAAATTCAGGCACTCAGCTATGGCCTGTCCACTTCCACAAGTGTTTTTTTTTTTTTTTAACTCATGTGAAAAAGAAATCCTCAGATTATCTGAAACCAGAGCTCAAACTTAGAAGCCCCTAAGCCAGAGGTATACGTTGTTGCAGGCTATAAATCTGGAGTTATATTAATAAGCTTTTTCGGTCTTCGGGGGCCCCTCTCTGCTTTATTGTTTGTTTTTCCCGAGAGCATCAGTGTTATCCGGCTTCCCTGGTTCACACATCAGCAGTAGTCAGAACCACGGTGGAGGTTTATTCCTTGCAAATGAGAAGCCAGGACCTGCTTTGCCAGTGGCAACACTTACTGAACAGTACATAGTTGGCTGAGCAAAGCAACTAAGCTAACCACATATGCCCCTTCTGGAGGTTTGAATGGAAAGCAGATAGAACCAACATATCTGCAGGCTCAGTCACAAAACCTTGGACACCCTGAGCAACCACACAGCAGAGGAACCCTGTCGTCACAGGGAAACAACCACATTGGTTTGGAAGAGAATTGAGGACCGGGCCGAGGTGGTTGGCTATTCTGGTAGGAAAGGGTTAGACAGAAACCGTATTTCCTTTGTGTGTAAAGACTTTGTGGATAAATAAATATATATCATTTTAAAATGTCCATTTAGGGCCCAGAAATTTGACAGATAAAATACAGTCAGCTACTGAAAAACAAGATATGTTTGCTCAATATGTATCATGGTGGAAAAATTCACCAGATCGATGGACTATGTCCAACGTTGATGAGAATGTGAGTCAACAGCTAATTCTCAAGTGCTGCTGGTAGGAGTGAAAATTGGTCAGCCACTGTACTACCAAGATTCTCCATGGACACCCACTTTGGTGGAGAAATTGTGCGACCCAGAAGCTCCTTTGTCCCAAGGCAGCTCACTCAGCACAAATCATGTGGACGAGGTGAGCAAGGCTTCAGCTGCTGTGCGGTCCACCCTCCTAACCTAAGACGCACTCAGCCTTCTCAGCCTCTCAGCCAGTCTGGGAAAGACTCTAAGTGGCTGACCAAACAGCAGGGCAAGCTGGAGAGAGGGAAGGAAAGACAAAAGCAGAGAGAGCCTGAAGAGCCCTCTGCTGGCTGCTCTTTAGAGAACAGGAATTTGCTGCAAGTCTGACTTTAGAGGACATTGTTGCTTAATGAGGTTCCCCTACCTCCAGGCTCCAAGACTGGCCAGGCACAGCTCTCTAACCATGGCATTGCTGAAAATGAACTCTAAGCATTCCCTGAGAGGTGCAACCCAAGCTTCCTCCCCACCAGTTGCTAAGGAGTTACTCATCGATACTCGTTAAGGCACGGGAAGGCAGACTTGATTCAGGACTGTTGAGTTAGCTAGAGGGGTCATTGTGAATGGGATTCTGCAGCTGGAGAGACAGTTAGGATCAGCTCTGAATACAGCCTGGGCAAGTAGAATGGAGATGAGTGGATGTGAAATTAACAAGAGGAAGCATGAGGAGTAAGGGGAAGGCATTAAGCCCATCTACTGAACTCCCGTGGGAGATAGGCCAAGGTGAGCAGGCATCACCCAGGGGAGAGGGAGTCTGATCCTTGGGCTGATCAGATGTCATGCATGGAAAGAGTTTTTGCTAAACTGATTTGGGAGGGTTCTTTGCTAAAACTGGATTTTATAAGACAGCACACAAATGGGCCTAGGAGAAGGCTGAGGAGCCTAAATTTCAGAAAGGCACAGTGCACCAATGCTGATAGCCAAGGAGCCTGGCAAAAAATCTGAAAGATGTTGTCTTATACAGAAGTCCCCGCAAAGTACAGAGACACCTTTGTAAGACAATTCCCTGGAGCAACTTATATTTCCCATTGCTTCCTTGAAGACATGCAAAGGGACTTCTAATTGACCTTGCATTATGCAAGATTGAGCAAGTAAAGAAAATGCTATGCAGGTTGGAAAGAATGAGAGGGAACATTTCCATTTGCACAGTGCTCATTGTGTGCCAGGGTTTCAGGATTGCTGCAAGTGCTGGTGTCTTGTGTTGGGCCACCCACCAGTCTGAGGCACCCCTGTGTGCATTAGCAAAGAATGGGTGCAGGGCTTGGCAGCAGAAAGGGCCTTGCTGTGCTGCCAAAGAGCTGTCGTCTCAGGAGTACGCAGCTGCGTGCTGAGACACACACCTTACAAGAGAGGGGGACTTGGGTTTGGTTTTCAAACACCCTACCCTGTTGGCTGAACACCTTGGTGGAGTGCATCAACCACATATCTGTATAAGCAGCTCCAAATTTTTGTAAGGCCAAAGTCACCCAGCCAGAAGGGAAATGAGGGATGAAATCTGGCCCCTGCTCCACTGGCCAAGCCCTGAGTCCCCATAAGTCTGGAGGTGTTGCCTTTATGTAATAAACACTAAGGTACTTGAGCTGCCAAGCGGTCCTGTGTCTACATTGTGTCATCCTCTAAAGACCTATGAGACTGGCAGAGGGGAATTTTATGTGAAGCTAAAGGCACAGACTCTCCAAGATCCAGGGAGAGGCCTGGGGACAGGGTCTCACATTCATGTTTTGTCCTCACATCTGCAAAAGTGGGAAAATTTAACTGTAGAACTATAATATAAATTTGTGTAATAATTTCACTCAAAACTATTGTATCCAGTTGCTTTAAGTAACACTCTGATCTCAGAATCAGCCCTCAAGGCTTCCTGGTGTGGCTGAAAAGCCCAGGAGAGCATTTCAGGAATGGAAAGGCAAGACACTGTGGCAAAAATATTCTATGTGAAGGATCTCTGTGAGTGAGATCCCAGGGGAAAGAAGTGACCATCAAAGAAGGAGGTACTTTTCTCTAAAGGGAGGAGAGAACTTCCACTTTGCTTATAGCCCTGTCTAAATACTGACAGAGTTTGTGGACTCAAAAGGCTTCCATATGCTATACAGCTCATGTCAAGAGCCTCAGGTAGTCATTGATGCCACACATAAAAGAGTGTTAATTGTTAATTTAACAACAGGAGTCACTGTGTAATAACTCCCTATGTAGGACCTCCATCCTCAATGAGTTGTGTTATGAGAGTTAACTGTAAAACTAGTTCTCACAGTTATTTTGTGTGTGTGGGTGTGTGTGCAAATTGTTGAAATCTTTACTTAGTATAGAATTTGTCTTTTGTGTACAAAGTTAATTGAAAATGAATCTTAATGGAGAATGGGACTGGGAAGGGGAGAGGGAAGAGGAGGAGGGGTGAGAGTATAGGTATGGTGGGAAGAATCACTATATTCCTGAAGTTGTACTTATGAAATTTGTATTCGTAAATAAATAAATAAATAAATAAAATTTTATATGGTACTAGAAAAATAAAAAAAACTATTGTCCTCACAACCTTTGCAGACAGGTTCAATGGTTAGCCCCATTTGCTAACCGAGACTACGAAAAGTTCATCAGAATTAGTGTCAGATGCTCGGACTTGTGGCCAGTCAGCTGTCTCCAGTGCCAGATGATATCAGGGGGATTTTTACATAGTTTTGGTTCCAAGAAGACAAAATTTCTAGGAATATCCTACAGATGTTGTTCATTCTCGCCTCAGCGTCTCCAGATGTCATGAGACATAGATGAGAACCATCTTTGGATGCTGTTCTAGCCCCAGGAGGCTGGCGACAGGCAGCGAGCATATTGTGGTGGTCACAGCACAAAGAGGCAGGGACTGTGGTGAAGCCTGGGTAAAGATTGGGGTGCAGCAGCTGGAGCTCACCGCTGTCACCAGGGAGAGCAGTATGCCCCGTGGCCATTGTGGTGTTAAGGTCCAGTCAGAGGGCAAAAACTGCTCCTCTACTCTCCCGAGTTCAGTGTTTGGACCTGGGAAATAAACCAACGAGAGACAGAGCAACAGACGAGAAAGGATGTGTGATTTTTACAACCATGTCTGTGCATAGGCATTCACAGCAAAGAAGTGAAACTCAAAGAAGTGGTCTGGCTCGGAGGCTAAGCTGTCATTTTCACAAGGGAGGTTTAGGTGTTGAGGCAACATGGGGAAGTAACCGGGGAGTACGTGGGGAAGCGAATCTAATCAAAACGTTATGCTTCGCCTAACACCTGAATTTTATCTCCCTCTGACTCCGCAGCCTGGAGCTGAGCAGGCTGGGTAGCCAGGGCAGCCCCCACAAACTGGTTTATGGCTTCCCATATTTCTCCAGCCAGAGAGAGAGGGGTGGTGAGAGTCACTGTGGTTCAGATCTAACTGCAGTATCCTGCAGAACTGCTCAAGAAGCCAAGAGACCAGCCTCCATCTGGCCTCAGAAAACACTCAGAGGTTCTTTTACCAACAGGTAGAAGAGAGGATGGATATTGGGCAGTTACTTGCAGTATCTGCCAAAGTGACGGAGCCAAGAGCGACGTGTGTTAGAAATCCATGGGGCCTGGTAGATGTGAGCAGCGTGTGAGGCTGAGTATGAATTGTGTGGCAAAGAAGGTAAGCAAGAGACAGGCCCTGCCGGCAGTGAGGAGATGCAGGGGGTTTGGAGCAAAGAGAAAAGTGAAGCACAGATTGGGCAATGGCTGCAGCCTCAAGAAACGCCCCTGCGCTGGAGACCGTTGATGTGTGGGAAGACTTGGGAGACCCCAGGAGACAACTCTTGGTTCTGGGGATGAGACAGTCATGAGAAAATGACAGAGGAGGGAGACTAAAGCTGTTTCTCATTAGTCCATGGCAGGCAATTTGCTAGTCCCTTACCAGGTCATGGCTCACTCATGCAAGGCCACATGGGTGGTAGCCACATCCTTCCCTTCCCTATCTGTCAACAACGATTCTGGAAGAGTGCATAGGTCCCATTGTCTCCACCTTCTCAGCTTCCCACCATTCCAATGAAGCAGCCCTGGTGCTGATCTCTGGGGGTTATTCGTGCCAGTGCTGCAGACACAAGTTTACACAGTTCCCTCTGCACCGTTTCACTAGAACCATTAACCATTTGCTCACACTGATACTGGGGAGAGGGGTAAGCAAGGAAGCTACTTTGGAGGAAGAAACTGATCAAGACGTCAGATTTTCGAGACAGTCCTTACCTTCTTCCACTGGTGCTGCCATAACAAAAAAGTAGCATAGACTGAGTGGCTCGCATGACGTGTCTTTCTCACAGTTCAAGAGCGGAGAAGTCCAGGATCAGGGTGCCAGCAGAACTGGTGTCTGATGAGAGCCCGCTTCCAATCACAGATGGTCACCTTCTTGCTGTGTCACACAGGACAGGAGGAGGGAACTCTCTCCAGTAAGGCACTAATCTCATGCATGATGGTGCCGATCTCCTAACCCATCACTTCCCCAAGGCTCTACCACCCAATACGGTCACACTTGGGGTTAGGGTTTCAATGTGCAGATTTGGGGGTGATACAAGCATTCATCCTATCCCAGTCTGTAACCCCACAAAGAGGTTGAGTCCCTACCTATCCAGTCTTTCCAGAAAAGGCATCTAAGGTGGCGTTTCAGTGTTCTTGCATGTGCAGGTGAATTCTGTATCCGTTAGCAGTTAATGCAGCAATGCTGCATCACATACTACCCATCTTTGCTTGTGCTGCTAAAACACAAGGCTGTAGGCTGGAGAATTTATAAAGAACAGAAATTCATTTCTCACAGTTCCAGAGGCTGGCCAGTCCAAGGTCACCCTGCATTGGCAGGCTTGGTCTCTGATTCCAAGATGGTGTCTTTTGCTGCTTCCTCTGGAGAGGAAAAACATTGTGTCCTCCTCCCATGGTAGAAGAGCAGAAGAGAGAGAGCCTAGTTCTCCAAGCCCTTTCAGAGTGGCATTAATTCACCAATGACATCAGAGCCTTCGTGGCCTAAACTTACCTTCCCAAAGGCCCCACCTCCCAACACTGCTGCATTGGGGGTTGTGTCTCCAACACATGAATACTGGTAGGGACAGAAATATCCCTACCATAGCACTACCACCAAATCAGTGGCTTGCCACAACATGCTTTTGTAAATTTTTTGTTCACAGGTCAATGGGTTACTTGGGCAGCCTTGCTTTAAGCTGTAGATCAACTGGGCTTGCTTCAGGCTGCATATTGGGTTGAAGTCTGCTCTGTGTGTCTCATGTTGTCCTAGATCAAAAGTTATACAGGGTTTGTTCCCTCCATGGTGGATCAAAGAAGACAGAGAGGAGCCAAGTCAAGATAATATTTTCAAAGCTTCTGCCTTTGTCATGTCTGTTCAGATTTTCTTTTCTTTCTTTCTTTTTTCTTTTTTTTTTTTTTTTGACAGGCAGAGTTAGACAGTGAGAGAGAGAGAGAGAGAGAGAGAGAGAGAAAGGTCTTCCTTTTTCCGTTGGTTCACCCCCCAAGTGGCCTCTATGGCCGGCACGTTGCAGCTGGCGCGCTGTGCCAATCCGAAGCCAGGAGCCAGGTGCTTCTCCTGGTCTCCCATGCGGGTGCAGGGCCCAAGGACCTGGGCCTTCCTCCACTGCACTCCCGGGCCACAGCAGAGAGCTGGATTGGAAGGGGGCAACCGGGACAGAATCCGGCACCCCGACTGGGACTAGAACCCCGGGGTGCTGGTGCTTCAAGTGGAGGATTAGCCTAGTGAGCCATGGCGCCAGCCTCATATTTTCTTGACCAAAGTAAAGTACTCAGCCAAACCCAAATCAGTGGAGTAGGGAAGTATACTCATTCTCCAGGGGAGGAAAGGGGGTTATTAATATTTTCTAAAATTTGATCAAGCCTATTCCATTGTCAAAGGGGCCAGCATTGTGGTGCACTGGTTAATATGCTGCCTATAATGCCTGCAGCCCATATAAGAGTGCTGGCTCAAGTCCTTGCTACTTCACTTCAGATCCAGCTCCCTGCTAATGCACCTAGGAAACCAGCCACCCACATTGGAGACCTGGATGGAGTTCCTGGCTCCTGGCTTTGGGCTTTCCCAGCCCCAACCATTGCAGCTTTTTGGAGAGTGAGCCAACAGATGGAAGATGGGTCTCTCTCTCTCTCTCTCTGCCACTCTGCCTCTCAAGTTAAAAAAATAAATCTTTAACAAAGAACTATTCCAACATCCAATATACATCTCAAGCCTGGAATATTCTCTTGGGTTCTAGATCCTCATGTCAGAGACTCAGACGGAGCTTCTGGCTCCTGACTTTGGATTGGCCCAGACCTGGCTGTTGCAGCCATTTTGGGAGTGAACCAGTGGATGGAAGAGCTATCTCTTTGTCTCTCTTTCTGTAACTCTGCCTTTCAGATAAATGAATGAGTCCTTTGGAATAAGCTCTTTGTGAGTAACGTATGAAACAACGGATGCATTGCTTCTTATACAGGTGACTTCTCTCAGTCTGGAAAGTGAGCCAGGTGAGAGCAGCCTTTGGTGACCCCAGCTGAGATTCCTGGAGGCGCTGTGCCCTAGGACTTGCTGTGAGCACAGGCAAAGGTTGCAGGGTGAAGGCTTCTCTCTCTGTGCCCAGGTCTGGTTTCTTTACCTCCATAAGGGATGTACTGTGCCATCCCATCGGAAGGAAGGATGAATCAATCAACCCTTTTGAAATTGCAGTGGTGAAAACCAGCACATCACCCCCAACTTACTATCTCAGGGACCTGATCTTACTTTTAAAACCTTTTTACTAAGGAAAATGTCTAACATGTACTAAAGTAGCGAAACACAGGATGAGGAACCCCATGAGGTCGTCACCCATCTGAAATCATTATTTGCTCCTGGCCAGTCTTACACATTTTTAATGTCTATTCATTTTCCTCCAATCTGCTGGATGATTAGCAGGCAAATCCGAGACAGTTTATGCTTTTGTCTGTAAGCATTTCAGCTTACATCTCTAAAACATAAGGACTCCTTTTCAAAATTCAACGTCACCATCAGGATCAGGATGATATAATAAATAAACATAATGTGTACATTGTTGTTAAAGGGAGGATTTAGTCATTTCTTGATCAGACACAGCTTACAACAGTTTCCAATCACCACAAGTCATATTCTATGGTATCAGGGCAAGTAAACATTCATTCATAAAACTTGGCACCGAACATATCACATCCACTGCTCACTTTAACTGAAAGAGTTTGATCCTATTTATTTTAAATGATTTCCAACCAAGAGATTTCTACATTCCGCTCAATTGCCAGTTTGTGAAATTCCTCCTATAACTGGTCTTGAGTACTTTGGGAGGAAGTTATCTATCTTTATAAAATTGTGTTTTTCTCGATATCTTAGTTCAAATGTCACTTGAACTTCGAAGTTTACATTTCTTGCAAATTAACTTCCTTTTCTCCTGATAACACAGATTTTAGTTCATTAACCAGTGAATTCTACATAGTAACTTGCATGTTCACGGTTTGACTAGTCAGGCAAAAGTTAAGGTTGGTAGCACAGATCATTGCTTAAGATGCTTAAAGTCCATTTCTGCAATTTTAAAAAGATTTATTTATTTATTTATTTGAAGGCACAATACCAGAGAGAGAGGGAGGGAAGGAAGGGAAAGAGAAAGAGAGAGAGAGAGTGAGCGAGCGAGCTTCCATCTACCATTTCATGGACATTCTACCCCAATGGCCAGAGCTGGGCCAGGCCAAAGCCAGGAGTGAGAGACTTCATCTAGGTCTCTCACCTGGGTGATAGGAACTCCAGTACTTGGACCATCAACTTCTGCCTCCTAGATTCGTTAGCAGGGAGCTGGGTGGGAAATGGAGGCAGGACTCTATCCCAAGCACTCTGCTATGGGATGCCGGTATCCCACATGGAAATTTAGCATGTTGTGCCACAGGGTCTGCCTTTTGAAAAGTTGAATAATATTCCATTGAGTGGCCTGCATGCGTGTGGCACACACCCATACACATACAATACCCACACATCGTCTTTACAGACACTTGGCTTCCGCATCTTGGCTGTGTAGAATGATGCTGCGGTGAGCATGGAGGTGCAGCTGTATCTGGGAGGCTGGTTTCACTTCCTTTGCTATATCCCCGGAAGTGGGATTGCGGCATCATTTGGTAGCTCTATTTGTAGATTTTTGAGAAGATCATGCTTCTCCAGAATGGCTGTACCAATTTATAACGCATGTGCAGTGTAGAAGGTTGCTTTTTCTCCACACCCTTGCCGATATCTACTTCTTATTTGACAGTGACCAGCTTAATAGGCATGTGGGGAAATCTCATTGTGGTTTTGGGTTTGCATTTCCTTGATAGCTAGAAATGTTGAGTACATTTTCATATCCTTTCTGGGCATTTGTATTTCTTCTTTTGAGAAATGTCTGTTCAGGTCATTTATCCATTTTAAAATCAGATTATTGCTAGCATTTGCTATTGAGTTGTTTCAGTTACTTACAAATTCTGGAATTTAATCCTTTTCCCGGTGAATACTTTATAAATATTTTCTTCCACTCTGCAGGTTGTGTTTTCACGCTGCTAATTGTTTCCTTCATTACACAGAGCTTTTTAGTTTGATGTAAAGATTTCAGGACACAGATTTGGGTAAAGATTTTTTTGGATATGATCCCTGAAGCATAGGCAACAAAAGCAAACATTGACAGCAGAGCGTTCTCTCTGTTTCCTTTCATAATTTTTAGAGTGTTGGGTTTTACGTTTCAGCCTTTAATCTGTTTTGAGTTGATTTTCACATGTGCTGTAAGAGAAGGGGCTGGTTCTCTCACCATCCTGTCTCCCTCCCAGCACGTATGAAGACAATATCCTTTCTGCTTGGGTATTCCTCACACGTTTGTGGAAAATCAATGGGCTATAAATATGTAGGCTTAGTTATGGGCTCTATTCTGTTCTGTGGGTCTCTGTGTCTATTTTTATTGCACTATCATTTTGATCAATGTAGCTTCATAATACAATTTGAAATCTTGCTCCTATTACTCAAGATTATTTTGGTATTTGGGATCTCCCGTGGTTTCACACAAATTTTAGGATTGTTTTTGCTATTTCTGTGGAAAATGCCACTGGAAATTTGACAGGGGTTGCGCTGAATCTGTAAATCATTTGGGGAAGTATAAACATTTCAACTGTATTGATGGCTTCCAGTCCATGAACACAGGCCCTCTTTGCATTTCTTTGTCTTTTGCAGACCCTTTCACTAATGTTCTGTGGATTTCAGCATACTAGTCTGTCTCTTCATTTTATTAAAAAATGCTATAGTAAATGATATTGTTTTCTTAATTTCTTTGTCAGATAAGTTGTTAGTGTGCACAGGGGCCACTGAGGTTTTATTCCAAAGATTTATTTATTTATTTGAAAGAGTTACAGAGAGAGAGGGGGCGAGCCAAAGAGAAAGATCATCCATCCGCTGGTTCATTCCCCAAATGGCTGCAAGGGTTGCGGCTGGGCCAGATGGAAGCCAGGTGCCAGGAGCTTCTTCAGGGTCTCCCATGTGGGTACAGGGACCCACGAACTTTGGCCTTACTCCACTGCTTTCCCAGGCACATTAGCAGGAAGCTGGATTGAAAAGTGAAAGCATCAGGGACTTGATCTCGTGCCCACATGGGATGCTGGTGCCTCAGGTAGCAGCTTATCTGCTATGGCACAGAGCTGGCCCCAAAGACCACTAATTTTTTGAAAACTATTTATTTATTTATTTGAGATAGGGAGAGAGAAAGAAAGAAGCCCCATCCACTGGTTTACTTCTCAAATGTGCCCAAGGCCAGGACTGGGGCAGCAGCCAAATCAGAACCTGGGAGCTAGGAACGCAATCCAGGTCTCCCGTGTGGGCAGGAACCCCATCACTTGAGTGTCACTGCTGCCTCCCAAGGTCTGCATCAGCAGGAAGCTGCATCAAGAGGTGTCAAACGCAGGTGTTCTGATATGGGACAGATAGCTTAACTGGCTTCTTACCTGCTGTGCTAAATGCCCTGTTGATTTTGTGTCCTACAACATATTGCCTTTGCTTGTTGTTGTCTAATAGTTTTTGCTGAATTTGTTTATTATCTGATAGGTTTTTTAATTGAGGTTTTAGGGTTTTCTATATATGGCATCATGCAATCCACAAACAGAGGCGATTGTATTTTTTCTGGTACCCTCATAACCAAACTTTTAATTCCACTTCTATGAACTTTTTCTTTCTTGTTTTTTTTTTTTTGAAAAAAATTTTTTTATTTATTTGAGAGGTAGAGTTACAGACAGAGAGAGGGAAAGACAGAGAGAAAGTCTTCCATCCGTTGGTTCACTCCTCAAATGGCCGCAATGCCTGGAGCTGGGCTGATTGGAATCCAGGAGACAGGAGCTTCTTCTGAGTCTCCCACAGTGGTGCAGGGGCCCAAGCACTTGGGCCATCTTCCACTGCTTTCTCAGGCCATAAGCAGAGAGCTGGATTGGAAGAGGAGCAGTATGGACGTGAACCAGCGCCCATATGGGATGCTGGCACCATAGGCCGAGACTGAACCAATTACCATTCTACAGCACTGGCCCCCTTCTATGAACTTTTGGAAACATGTTCATATATACTGGAATATTAATCAAATAAGAAATTAAAGAAGATGGGAACCAGGTTTTTCACTTTCGGAGAAGTAATTACGAACCTGGAAAAGGAGATGCTAGAATGAACCCTATGATGTAGGATTGGCATTGATTGCCTCACTGTGAACTCATGGTTTTCAATCTATAAACAGACGTTCAGTATGCTGATGGACATTCCCCAGCTCTGCCACTGGGGGCCTGGGAGAAGTAACCCCCATAGCAATGAGCACTGGGGGTGCCATGGATCTCAGCTTCCAAACGCCATTTTTCACTAAGTAGAACTGAACTCTTTCAAAGAAATAGCTGACTCCAGAGCTGGTGAGGGAGAGGAGGAGGTAAGCCTGGAACATCTTGTGCCAAAAGTTGAGAAACAAAGAATGATGGGGACGTAGGCTTGAATTCCCGCTGGCCAAGTCAGGGATAATTTGAAAATCAAAATAATAATTAGAGTGTACACAGGTATTTGAAAAAGTTCATGAAAAATGGAATTAAAAGATAAATTTAACTTGGTGCAAAGCTTTTTGAAATCTATGCTTAATTTTTTCATAATAAATATTTTCTGTGAAAAATTTGAAGACCCCTCATATATATGAATTTCAACATTTTTGTAACAAAATAAACTAATTTTTTTAAGATTTATTTATTATTTTATTTGAAAGGCAGAGTTACAGAGGGAGAGAGAGAGAGGGAGAGAGAGATGTTCCATTCTGCTGGCTCACCCCCCAGATGGCTACAGTGGCTGGAGCTGGAGCTGGGTCAGACCAAAGCCAAGAATCAGGAGCTTTTGCCGGGTCTCCCACATGGGTGCAGGGGCTCAAGTACTTGGGCCATCTTCCAGTGCTTTCCCAGGTGCATCAGCAGGGAACTGGATTGGAAGTGGAGTAGTTGGGAATCAAACCGGTTCCCATATGGGATGCCATCGCTCATGCTGAATAGCCCTCACCAACCACTCCAAGTCCGAGTAATCTCTCTCCACCTTCTGCCTCTTCAGACCTACTAAAGTTCTGCTCCTGTTAACTCCTGGATGCTAACAGCATCTAGGAACATTTCTTTTGTCCTGTCCTCATCTTTCTGAGTAATTTATTCATTAAACTACTTTCAAATTCACTATGTATTTCCTAATTGGATGTATGTGCATTAAATGTCCCTAGAAGGAAATACAAGAAACAAAGAATGGTTTTCTATGAGCTAAGAAACTGCATGGGGAAAAAAATCTTTTCATTATATACTTCTATAAACTTTTAAAAATTATTCATTTGAGGCCGGCGCCGCAGCTCACTAGGCTAATCCTCCGCCTTGTGGCACCAGCACACCGGGTTCTAGTCCTGGTCGGGGCGCCAGATTCTGTCCCGGTTGCCCCTCTTCCAGGCCGGCTCTCTGCTGTGGCCAGGGAGTGCAGTGGAGGATGGCCCGAGTACTTGGGCCCTGCACCCCATGGGAGACCAGGATAAGTACCTGGCTCCTAGCTACGGATCAGTGCGGTGCACCGGCCACAGCGCGCGGGCCGCCATTGGAGGGTGAACCAACGGCAAAGGAAGACCTTTCTCTCTGTCTCTCTCTCTCTCACTGTCCACTCTGCCTGTCAAAAAAATTATTCATTTGTTTTTATCTATTTGAAAGGCACAGAGACAGAGAGACAAAGACAGAGATAGGAGAGAGAGATCTTCCATCTATTGGTTCACTCCCCAAATGCCAGCAATAGCCAGGAGTATGGAACTCCATTCAGGTTCCCACGTTGGTGGTAGGGATCCACATACTTGAGACATCACCTGCTGCCTCCCGAGGTTAGCAGAAGCTGGATTGGCGGCAGAGTGGAGGCTCAAACTCAGGTCCTCTGAAATTGGATGCAGGCATCCCAATGGCATCTTAATTTCTGTTCCACAACACCTGCCCTGCTTCGATTTTTGAATAATGTGGATGCGTTAACTATGTGTGTGTGTGTAATCTATACCTACAAATGTACAAAGCTAAATATGTATATGTATATAAAGAAACAAGATGCTACAATGTCTGATACAATGGTTTTTCTATGAAAATGTTTCCTATGGTGTTTCTTTAGCCTTTTATGCTTTATACAGGATCACTAAGACTTCTGTATTTTAAGAGGCAATTTAAAAATTCATCATCATTTAGATCTATATAATAAAGTGTAGTCTTTTCTGAAGAATGAAAACATCTGAAACCAGATACAAAAACTGAAACCATGAAGTAAAATTGAGCTGTAGATAATTAGTCCCTCTTATTACATAAGTGGCTATAGTGCTTGGTGTGCTTATATTTCTAATTCAGAAGATGTGTCTAACCTATGAATTGAAGCTTCTATGCAGGGCTGTTTCTACTGCGGAAACATGAGGAGAGAGAGAAACAATAAAAGAGAGAAGACTTCATCAAGACATCTCCTTAGAGAAGAAACTGGCGTTGCATTAATCATCTTCATAAATCAATAAAATTCAAAGGTAAGATGAGCTATTTTTCATATTAGTCTGATTCAAAAGTTACATCCTATGTTCTCTTTGTGAGAGAAGCACTGAAGGGTGTGACCACTAGAACAAGGAAGCAAACCAAAAAGGAGAGAACAAGAGCTCCAACACAAGAAGGTGTTGAGGAAATGCCCAAACTAAAGAGAAAGGGAGATTCCACGAGAACAGCTGTGCGCTGGTCCTGGAAGTCAGTCCAGTCACAGAACTGCAGTCGAGAAGGCTCTAGAAGACACACATTCGAGATGAAACCGATGGAGTACTTGGTTTGTATGAATACATCAAAGGAAGATTTACAAGGAAATGGAAATAGTGATAAATACAAAAGAAACTAAACAAATGAAAAAGTGAGACAAATATTACCTTCAGGGAAAGAAAATGTGAGAGAATAAAAAGCAATCATATGCTATAGCACCAAACTTTATTATTTATGTGTAGTCACAAGAATATGATTAGTGACTATTGATGATTACTGGGATGATGGGTAGACATGTAGTGTGTGTGTGTGTGTGTGTGTGTGTGTACATGTGTGCAAGAAAGCAATATCCTCAGTTTCCATAAAGGAAAGTTTAATACTTAAGGAAAGGTTAATACTTAATGGGGAACAATCATAAGCATTTTCCCCCAGAGATTTTCAAAGCCCATATCAAAGTAGTAGAAATGAATTGCCCATGCAAAACTGGAAACGAGAGGGAAGGGAGAGGAGAGATCTACAGAATATTTGACCCTTGTCACAGGTTGAGTTTTCTGCAACACAGTCGAAGAGGCAGGTGCAGGAGGTTTAGTGGGAAGTGCTCTCAGGATCAACACTTGGAGAAGAGGTGGGAATGGAGAGCCAGGGACCTCATGATCTGAGGTCAGCTCCTCTGGGAAGGTGGTGGGGTGGAGGGCGGAGCACACTCAGCACAGAGAGTGTCAGAGAATAGGGCCTACGGCTCTTTTAACTGACGCATTGTTGTCACAAAACTTCTGTAATTCAGAAGTTTTTATGCACTCATAGAATTCTCCCCTCCAAAAAAAAAAAAAAAAGTGTGGGGTCACCACACAGCATCTGAGCATTTCTGCAGGGGCAGGGTCTGGGGATTAATCTTGTCAAGTCCATTGCCACGCAGATGCATTTGACCACAGACCCTTCGTCAAATTGTATAATACCAAGGGACACAGGTTAATGAACTCATGCAATTGTGATTGAGCTTCCTTCAGAAACACAAACCCCAATTTTGGCATCCTTCATGGCAAGGCACGTGATTTCTTTCTAAGGGAGCTTCTAAGAACTGATTGATCGTGGCAAAAACCAGGTGTGCCTGTACATGCCTGACCGGGCATTGCAAAATAGAAACAGAGCAAAACACACCTCTGCTGGAAAGAGGAGACCCAGAGGGGAGCATAAACAGAGGGAGAGGGTGGTGGAAGCTGTTTTGAGGCAGAACTGAAAGGTGCAGTAAAATCTTCCATGACCAGGTCCAAATGGGAAACAGTTTTGTTTGCTTTTAAATAGAAGGGCTGAGAGTAGGAGAGACTTTATCCTTGGGAGGCTGGAGGGAGGAAAAGGAGCTCCTTCCAGAACAGGTGGGCTGGATTCCAGCAGGCAGGCAGGCAGGCAGGCAACGCCGTGGGGGCCCAGGTGGATTAGATCATCCGGTTTCCACCTCGACTGGCTGTGTCTGGGGCAGCCAGACCTCGGGAGCCGGAGCTCCACTGGGCGCTCTGCACAGACAGGAACCCACCAGCCCGGGGGAGAAAGGACGACAAGTGAGAAGCGTGACTCAGGTGTCGGGCTCAGGCATCATCATCTCAGTGTGTGTGTGTAATTGTCCCACCTGTGTCTAATTCACGAGGCTTTGTGCACGCTGTGAAACAGGCCGTACCGCATCACCAGGTGGAGGGGGGAGGTTTGGGAAGAAGGATGGTCTTTGGAACCTGAGCTGAGTCATTAGAGAGAAGGAGAATGGGTACACATCTTTACTTTGCTCCTGTAGGAGGGGGCCAGGGAGGGAATTGGGTGAGTAGGATGTGTCCTACAGTTCTGTTAGGGGAAATTGGACCAGGAGGGCTAATGACCAATGGGGGGATCACCTGTACCTGTACTAAGCACTATTTCCGTCTGCAACTGCATTTTTAAAAAAATATTAAATACACACTAAAGAACACTCAAAATGTGTATGGGCTGGGTATTTGGCCTAGGGGTTAAGGCGGTGTGTTGAAGCACTGGTTCTAGCCTTGGCTTCAGATGGCTGAGGTCACTGGATTCCCGCACCCATCTAGAGGACCTGGACTGAGTTCCCATTGACTACAGCCCCAGACCACTGCAGAATTTTGGAAATGGACCAACAGATAGGAGCACACTCCATCTCTCAAGTTAATTAATTAACAATATGTATAGGGTGAGGGACCAGTTCTGTATTCAGATGGCGGCCGCAATCACAGGAGTCGGTGATAAAACAGGGAATGAGGTGCAAATGCCGGGAAGCTGTGCATGTGAGAACTAGTGGAATCTGAATCAGAACTGCAGCTCTGTTCCCTGTCAATTTCCTGGTCTGGGCCACTGAGTTGTCCTTGTGTAAGACCATGTCATTGGGGAAACCAAATGAAGGGCACACATTATGGAACTCATCCGTCCATTTGGAAATTTCTGAAGAAGCATACAATTATTTCATAAACAGAGTTTAAAATAGTTGGAGGGTTTAAGAGCAAGAACAGAACAAATATCTGATACCAGTCTTCCGCTCTAAGAAAGATGCAGTATCTTTTATTTTTTTAAATATATTTTTATCTACTTGAAAGGGAGAGTGACAGAGAGGATGAGACCGAGAAGGAGTCTTCTATCCGCTGGGTCACTCCTCAAACGGCTGCAACTGCCAGGGCTGGGAGCGTGGGCCATCTTCCACTCCTTTCCCACACACATTAGCGGGGAGTGGGACTGGAAGTGGAGCAGCTGGGACCTGAACTGGTGCTTGATGCTGGACCCGGCAGTATCTTTGTTTTGAAAAACTTCGAGTGCTCCTTCCCAGCCCCTTGCCGCCCTTCCCATCAGAGCTAACTTCTCTGAGTTCTGTCTTCATCATCACTTTGCTCTGCTCTGTGGTTTTTACTTCATGTTTACATCCCCAAAGAATATATTGTTTAGTCTTGCTAAGTGCAAGAATATTATGTAAATGAAGTCATTTGCATACTGTTTTATGCAGCACTTCCTTCCCGAACCCCATCCATGTCGTGTGTAGCTGTTTGATTTAGTCATTGGGAATACACCACAATTTATTTATCCATTCTATTGCTGATCAACATTTGGTCTGGTTTGCCCCCCTCCCCCAGTCACAAACAGTGCTCTATAAACATTCTTGTGCATCTCTCCTACACAGTGCAAGGTTCTCTAAGGAATGCACCTAGGGGTGCAATGACTGGGTCACACAGTTCAGCCACTTTCTGAATTTACTAGATGATGCCAAATTATTTTCTCACGTGTTGTAACTATTGCTGTGCCTTCTCAGTAACATCGGGTATTCTCAGGATTCTTACTGCACGGGTGTACGGTGAGTGTAACATGTTATCCGGCCCTCATGGTTCTCATTTGTCTTTTCCTATTTTCTAACAATACTAAGCATTTCCCATGTATTTTTGACCATTGTTTTCTTCTGTGAATTACATGTTGAATACTTCTGCCCCTTTCACAGTTGCTTTGTTTATTTTTTTCTTATTGCGCTGTGGAGCACTTTGTATATTCTGGAAATTAGTCCTACATGTTATGAGTATCTTCTCCCAGCTTCTGACTTATTTTTAGATTTTTCTTATGTGTCTTTGAAGAAACATAAACTCTTAATTTGATATGGTTGACCACATTTTAAGAATAATTTCCTTTATAACAGATAGTGTTGTTCAAAGAAAAGTTCAATTTTTTTAACATATGGGTAATCCGTTTCCCCATAACAACAAATGGAAAAAGTTCATGTTTTCCCCTAGATACCTGCAATGCCAGTTCTAGGAAAAAATGAAAATAAAAAAGGCCGATTTCTATGCATGCGTAGGTGTGTTTTTAGGTTCTGTGTTTAGATGCACTGATCCATCTGTACGTTTTTCTAAACATCACACTGTTTTAATTGGTACAGCCCAAGAGAAATTTTAGTTTCTGGAAGACAGGGTCTCCCATGTGGTTCTTCTTTTCAGTGTCTCATCTCTTTCTCACCCTCATCTGTCCTTGATACACATTTAAGAGTCAGTTTGCCAAGTTTCTCCTGAAGTCAATAAGAATTATGAATATGTGAAGTCATGTGTCTTCAAGCGTATGTGCATATGTACTTGACCATGCTTTGCACCCAATCAGATCAGCTGTACAGCAATGCACTTGATCAGGTCACTGCAGCATATCAGAGGTAGGAGTGGGCTTCTTTCTCAGTCCAGTACGGCACATCTGACAATGACACAGTGGTAGATTCTGCTCTCAAATTCCCACGTTCTGAGTTTTCACTTAGAAATAGTTGTTCCCTAAGTCAGATGAACCCAGGGATTCTGTTACTGTAATACGAGCACACCCATGAAACCCAATGATGATTGTATTTCTGGGTATGTCTAGCACAAGACATCACAGCCACATCTGGAAGCAGATGCTACATAATGAACAGTAAGAAGGCATTTTATCAGTGCAAGCATTGTGGTGCAATTGGTTAACTGCCGCTTGGTATGTCCACATCCCATATCAGAGTGCCAGTTCAAGTCCTGCCTACTCCATTTCCCATCCAGCTCCCCGAGTGTGTCTGAGAAAGCAGCAAGTGATGGCCCAGTCCCTGGGCCCCTGCCACCCATGCTGGAGACTCAGGTGGAGTTCCTGACTCCTGGCTTCAGCCAGACCCAGCCTTCGCCATTGGAGGCATTTGAGGAGTGAATCAACAGGTAGAAGACATTCTTCTCTCTTTCAAATAAATAAATTAATAATTTTTAAAAAGCACTACATTATTAATGTAATTATTCAGGTCTTTCTATAATGAATTTGTAATATTTCAAACTAAGAGCTCTAGATTCAATTCAAATGAGAATGTGTGATCATACAAGTATTACATGCAAGATAAGCAGAAAAATAGCAATTGTATAGACTATTCTGCTCTTAGCTCAAATTAATACTCCTAATTTTTTTGCAGGTTCAGTTTGAATAAAAATGCCACGTGGAGTCTGAAGATGCCAGAAATATGAAATCCGTGCAGCCAATTGTGCTAGTACCAGTGCTGGAGCCCAACCTCATTTATCTCAGTGAAGTTCAAAGAAGCAACGCACTTGGATGTCAAGTCTTAAAGTCTCTTATGTCGATACGTAGCCTGTCTTCTAAGGGTAAAATGTTTTACTGGCACTACTCATGTTTCTGGTAAATTCTTTAGGTGATTGAAAAAGGCATCTGTTGGCCACTTTCTGCAAAATGGGCTGTTCATAATGGTGTATTGTAACTTGATACTTGTGAGGCATTGGATGAAGACTGTCATGGACCAGACTCAATGGCAATACACAGAGACTGACCCTGGAGATGGGCTCCAAAAGTCAAGGCTTGTTTGCCTCTGACTGTAGTGTCAATTCAGTCGGCTAATAATATCAGACTCTTGACTACATTAATATGATACAGGAAGGTCACCGCTTTTCAAATTCTCTATTGTGTAACAGTTTCTAGTTGCTTGGTAGGATGTAGAGTGGCCAGGCAGGATTCTTGCACTCAATAAAGAATTAGAATCTAAGAGATGAAAAGTGAGTAAAGCCTACGGCCATCAGACCCTGGGAAGGTTCGCTGAATCAACCAGGGATGGCTGGAGTTTTGGAAAGGATCAAAATGGCTGGTGCAGAGAAACCCTCCTGAGCGTCAGTCTTTCGGCTAGCCCTGAAGGTCAATGATCAAGGGCATCAATGGAGCAGCCGTTTGAGTTAGAGAAGTCATCTTCAAGCCTTTTTCGTATGCTTCTTCCTGAAAGCAATTATTTTATTAAAGATTTATTTTATTTATTTGAACGAGTTACAGAGAGAGGTAGAGCCAGAGAGAGAGAGAGAGAGAGAAGTCTTCCATTCCACTGGTTCACTCCCCAAATGACTGCAACTGACAGAGCTGAGCTGATCAGAAGCCAGGAACCAGGAGCTTCCTCCAGGTCTCTCATGTGGGTACAGGGGCCCAAGGACTTGGGCCATCTTCTACTGCTTTCCCAGGGCATAGCAGAGTGCTGGATCGGAAGTGGAGCAGCCGGGACTTGAACTGGCGCCCATACGGGATGCTGGCACTGCAGGCTGGAGCTTTAATCTGCTGCGCCACAGTGCTGGCCCCAATTATTTCATTTCATTTTGTTATTTTTATTCCAAAGCCGTATGCCTCCCCCTGTCTTGGCTGCCGGTGTTGGGATATCTCAAAGAAATTACCATTGGAAGCTGCTACACAGGCACGATTTGTTGTACTAACACTAAATGCCTCCCTGTGGTAGGCCTTCCATGGTTGATCTCATTTAGTCTCTAGGAAACCCTGTGAAATAGGTACTGGATTCTAGAATTATGCTCACTGCAGAAAGGACTGAGATACCTGGGGCTTAGAGAGCAGGGAAGCAAGTGTTCAACCCAGGCGTGGCTCCAGATCCCACGTCTACAGCTTTTGCTTTCTCCAAGCCCCTTCACTGGCAAAGTCTGCCTCTCCCCAGTGTGGTCATGACAGCTTTCACCTGGAAGCATCCCCGAGTCTGTTTTCCACGGAGATGTGTGCATGTCCGATGGGAAGGGTGCTTGGGCTCTCTAGACAGGGCCTCTCTTATGTTCAGGGTGGGCTGCAGTTTCTGGCCATGCATCCAATGTCTCCTCATGGAGCTGGGTATATGGGAATGGGGAGAGCCGAATCTCATTTTCCTGATCCCCAAAGGGCAGAGAGACATCCTAAAGTGATCAGGGTGTCCGTTGTCTCAACTATACGTACTTTTGTGTGTAGAATCGTGTTCTTGGAGCATTTGTGACTATTTACTGTCATCTTCCTGAGGTACCTCTAACCTGGGAAGGGGAAAGAAAGACAAGACAGGAAACAGTATCTCCTTGTTGGTCTCAACATTTTAAACTTAAGGTAGTGTCCAGTTCTTCTTGAAGCCAAAACTGCATCATCACAGATGTTACTAGAAAAAAAAATTAGAGAACTAAATGCTTGTCCCCGTAAGTTTTGATTACTACAGCCTTTGGGCCAAATTATCTCATTAGATTTGAATAAATGTTTTCCATCATGAGCAAGGACGGTTTTATACAAACTCCTTTTCCCAGAACTCTGTGAATGAAATGGAAACTCCCTTTTCTGGTTGTGGAAAACAAAAGCAAGGCAAACCCAAGCCCTCCCAGCTTCTTACGTGTGTGTACCCTCTGGTTTTGCTAGGTGGCGCTGTAGGCTAAAGCATGGGTCCGCCTCGGCTCCGGTGGCTGCCTCTGTGTGAGGTCAGGCGTTAAGAGGAGGAAGACTTCCCTCTCTCAGATCCCTTCAAGAGTGATCAGCGGAGGGGCTGAAGGAGGTGGGATCTGTTTGCCAAGAACCTGGCCTTTGTCTCCGTAGGCGCTGTTCTGCCTCCCTGTGAGCCCCCTTCATGATAGTTCATGGCTGGCTGTGGCTGTGTGTTTTAGCTATTCTTTCTTTACTTTTTAAAATTTGCATTTATTTATTTGATAGAGAGACAGAGAGAGCGAGCATTCCCTTCCACTCTTTCACTCCCTCCCCAAATGCCTGCAACAGGACTGGGAGCCCAGGCCAAAGCTGGGAGCCCTGGACTCTATCCAGGTCTCCCATGTGAGTAGCAGGCACCCAACTATTAGAGCCACCACCGTGGGTCGCAGGGTGAAAGCTGGAATTGGGAGCTGGAGTCAGGACTCAAACCCAGGTACTGGGACACATGATGTGGGCATCTTAACCACCAGGCCCAGTGGCTGCCCCATGGCTTGGTATTCTTGAGAGAAATTCTGGTGGATTTTGAACTTGTTCCTAAGTGTTGTATTTCTGCCTGTGTGAGTCTCCTAATGTTGCTCAAGAATTTTTAGAGGAAGGTCCAAGCCCACATTGAATGAAAGAAAGGAACAATAATTCAAAGGTTTGCACCAACCCCCTCCCAGTCCCCAGAACAAGGCCAGCGTGTAGGGAAATCCCACCCCTTGTCTTTCCCTGAGTTTCCAGATGCTTCGCAGCCTTGACAGGGACTGGGACAGCTTTTCTCCATCCCCACAGCTCTCAGAGCCAGCTTGCTGTGCAGGAATGGGAGGCTTGGTTGTAGGGAGGGGGGTGGCACAGAGCCCAGAAGCCCTGTGTGGTCTGGAGGACCCCAAGGGACCTCTTGACTTAGAGGATCCCTTTCCCTTCCTGCCAGAGGCCTGGAGCTCCCCAAACACTGCCTTCTTTGCCTCAAGGCATTAGACTCTCCTTAAAATACAAAGGTGATGCAAAGACTTTCACTGAAAAGTTGGAGGGCAGATCCACTGCAAAATGGCACTGCTCAGAGAGAATCCTCCCAGGGAGGAGCCAGTCAAGGGTGGGCGGGGCTAGGGTGGACAGCTTGGAGCAAGAGGAGACAACAGAATGGAGCTGACCTCTCTTACCTGGCTTCTTGCTGAGACCACAGCTTCTTTACACCTGCACTGTTTGGCTCCAAACCTGTGACTGCCAATGGATCCCCTGCATGCCCAGGAGAAACTGGGATTCATGCAGCATCCCAGTATCTCTGTGAGCATGCACATATCTGCCCAGGGGCCCCAGTTTGGCTTAGGACTCATTGCTATCCCATCCATCCTTCCCTGAAATCCATTTCACGCCTAGGGGCCACGCTGCCAGTGGCCATGGGTCCTTGTGAGGACAAGGGACTGAAGAGGAGCCTCAGGCAGGTGCAAGTCCATCTGCATGTATTGCAGGTGCAAAGCTGCATGATTCACAAGCTTGCACAGCTCGTGAGCCAGGAACAGAAACTGCCAGTAACCCTGCAAGTCAGATCATATGACAGGGTCTTCGAAGAGTTCATGGAAAACGTTTATTAAGAAAAAACTATTTACAAATTTCTAATTTTCCTGTACCAAAATAAGCTTGTTTTTAAATTCTACTTTTCTGTGGACATTCTGAAGTACCCCTTATATCCCAGAAAGTTGATAGAAGGGACAGAATATAAGAATGATGTACAAGGAAGGACAATAAGGTTTGAAATAATTTGCTAAACACACATGCACACACACACTCACAAGAAGGTAGGGGAAACACAGAAAACAAAAATTAGAGGAGAAAGAAGTTGAGAAGAAAAATGTAGGTCTATTTATTTTGTGTGTGACAACATTTTGAGTTTACTTCTTCTGCAAGCGCCCTAGTTATTTACTTGGGCAGTGGTGGGCATTGCTAGGATGCCACATCCATCCCAATGCATTTATCTCCTTCAACCACGTGGGATCTATCAGTTCTCTCTCCATTTATCTCTGTCATGCTGGCAGTAAACACCAGTCAACTTAAGTGCCATGAGTCATATTTTCAATTTTTAATTAAATCATGGCCCAGCTAGAGTTTGATTTATTTGAGCCTGAATTAATTTAGATTAATTTAGACCCTGGTCCACATAAATTGATACAGTTTATTTTATACGATGCATGATTATATACAATGTAAAACCACCTTCGTATCAAGCAAAGAGTAGTAGAAGATAATTTCTAAGGGTGGTGTTAATTTTGTTCTTAAAACTAGCGTAACGGAAATCTGTTGTACTCTTAAATAAGGCATTTATGACATCACTTAAAGATATTGCATTCTATATGCTTTCACTCTGAGTTCCAGTGATATGGCCAAGTTTCATTAAGAACGAGTAGTGCTGATGTGTTTTATTCTTTCTTTCCCAGAATGGTTACTGAGGGTCATAAATCCATACAGTAAGTATTCAGCAAAAACTCATCTGTCCCACTCAAATATAGTAAATACTATTTTAAACAGCAGAAATGTGAGTCATGCTGATACTGCGTTCCTAGAATTCTAATAAAAAATCATCATGTTTAATTAGTATTCCAAAGAAAGGGTCACAGCTTACAGGAAATGAATTGGAGGTGACGGGAAGACAGGGTGGGTACACAGAACACTCTGGCTAGGGATAGTTGGCGAGAGCCTTGTTCCTGCCCCTGGGAACTGACAGCAGCCACGTGGAAGGGAGTGATCAGGCTGTACCCAGAAGCTCAGATTTGACCAGCTTGGAAGTGTGAGGGCGGGGAAAGAGAGAGGAGAGGCTGCTAGAGGGTTGCAGAGTAAAGACCAGGATGGATCAGGGAAAGTGGCCAGGGGACCAGGATGGATCAGGGAAAGTGGCCAAGGACAGCTGCCCTTGCCTGGGGGTCTGGTCTGAGCCCCACAGACAAGCTGCTTTCTTGAGTTTGGGGTTTGACGACACTTCTGAAGGTCACATATGATCAAATGCACACAACTGGCAACTCATGACTTGAATTGCAGCCTAGAGCGGCTCATCAGGGAGTCCTCTTCTGCAAAAGACAAAGTGAAATTTGCTTTGTGAGAAGAGAGGATGGTTCCCGTGCCTGTGTGTGGGAGCAGAGAGCGTAGGTGTCGTCCTCGGTGACCCGGGGGGACTGGGAGTCACTGCTAAGATCAGACCTGCCGGAGTGCTCGGGCTGCCTTCTCCCCCTCCAGTTCATCACCTTGGATCGCGGCCCCTACATTTCCAAACAAAGCAGCAGGGCACGAGGTCTCAAATCAGGATTATTTTTCCTAGTGAGTGGTCTGATGAATATGAAGCATTTGTGAAGCTCAAAAAATCAAATCAAATCCACTTTTCATTACATGCTCAATGCACTTATTTGTCAGGAATAAATTGGTATTCTTCCCAGAAATCTGGAAACAGTGGGTATCATACTTCCAGCAATTCCTGAAAATCCTCATGTATAATTAATTTTCCTGGAGGGAGGGGCTGTGAGGGCCTTGGCTTGTTTGCAAGATGAGAAGCATAGCTTTGTCTCAAGAGGGTACACTAAACTTCTTAGAGATCTCACTGTGCTGTGCCTCGTTGAACTTTTGAGGGGGCCTTGGGGTGGGGAGGGGATACATATTGTGTCATCCAACAAGATGACAGGTACTGGAAATCCCTAGAGGTTGAGGCGATTTGGGCTGACCCCAAGGGAGCAGGAAGCACTGGCAGAGCCCTCTGCTCTGCTCTGTGTCTGCTCCCATCGTGCCTGTGCTGAGAGCGAAGCCAAGGTGGGCTCCAGTGATAATCTTAGTTTCTCCTGCCAATCCAACACCAGGAAGTCCCATGTGCACTGAGTGATGTGTGAAGATGACAGTACTGTTTACAATGTGTCATAGCACTCAAGACCTGGGTTCAAAACCCAGCTCCACAGCTAATGAGCTGCTGCAGCCTGGCCAACTCTCGCTGTTTTTCTGAGACCCCAGCTTCCCAGGAGGATTGCACCTGCCAAACAGCACAAATCTGCCTGCCTCTCAGCTGTCTTCCAAGGCTTCTTAGCTCATTTTCCTGTATTTTGGATATATCCTAGCAAGGAAGTAGAGGACAAGTAATTGGTATTTTCCAGTATATTCCCATGTATTTATAGAAATGCATACATGACATGAAAGTTATGATGTCATCAGCATTCTTTCTGATAAAAACTGTCTAAGGATATAGTCTCGGCCTGGAGCTTTGTTGTATGCACATGGGGATTAGAAACATCATTGGCCTTTTAGGAATATTTAAAAAAATTATTTATTTGAAAGGTGGAGTAAGAGAGAGGGAGAGGGAGATTGGTTTATCTTCTGTTCACTGGTTCACTCCCCAAATGGCCGCAATAGCCAGGTTTGTACCAGGCTGAAGCTAGGAGCCAGGAACTCCATCCTGGTTTCCCACAAGGGTGGCAGGGGCCAAGCACTTGGGTCATCTTCTGCTGCCTCTCAGGATGCATTAGCAGGACCTGGGCCAAAAGCGGAGTAGCCAGGTCTCACGCTGGTCACAAGCCATGGCTTAACCCAGTGCACCACCATGCTGGGCCCCTGTAGGACCGTTTTGAAGAGCAGACAACATTGTTGAGGTCGGATTGCCAGGAATCTAATAGAAAAGGCAAATAGGACTCTAAACGACATCTAACTTGGATCTAAGAGAACAAAAGGCAGTTCTCAGAGGACAAGTAAGTGTAAGGACCGTTGAAGCCTGCCAGAATCCAGGCTGGGCCCTGGGCCGGGGGGATGGGCTTGGGCAGGCAGGGTAGGGCCTCTCATTGTCTGCCTTCGTAGGGCGTAGCGAGTCTGGAGGAGAGACTTTTTCTGGCTTGCTTAGTGTTGCTTCAAGATGCTCCAGAGCCCGGGAGCCCGCCCACAGATGCTGCACTTCCTGTCCTGATGGCGGGAGGCACTCTCACCTGCTCCTTTTTGTTTGGGTTCCAGCTTCTCTTACCTTTCCTGGAGTTAATAGGGAAAGCTTGAAAGTGACCTTGGCCCAAGGACCCTGTCAGGTCTGACCGCTCCCCAGGCCACGGAAGGGGGAGGAGGAAACCCAGCAGCTTGCGCTTGTACCCTACTGCGGGGGGCAAACCTCGAGCGCCTGGGCCTGTGTGTGCACTTTGCATGTGTGCTTGTGGTTTACAGGGGAGATTCAGCAAGGGAGTTTCCTGGGCCTGGGTTCCTCCCAAGCCCCTAACAACAAAGTGTATACGGTTGCCTCTGATGCTAGTTGTAGGTACCAAGTTGGAGGGTGAGTTTTGGATGAGAATAATACTTAAATTGGTGAATTTTAAGTAAGCGGCTTGCCCTCCATAATCAGAGTGGAACTCGGGCAAAGTTGAAGGTCTAAATAGATCAAAAAGCCGAGAGCAAATGATGGACCTGCCAAGCAGGAGGAGGGATTCCCGCCGTTGCTTGCTGAGGTCATCCCATCACCTGCTCTGCCGGGTCCTGAGCCTGCTGACCTGTATTGCAGATTTGGATGCGCCAGCCCCCACAACTGGGTGCACCAACTTCTCGGACTAACTCTCTTTTCCCATGGGTGTGTCTCTCCGTCTGCAAGCTCTGTTTCTCTGGACAATCCTGACTGATCCCTCACATGCTACCCTGCTTCCTCTCGCCGCTCCTGACTTCCCGCAGTTGTTTCTCTTTAAGTCCTCAGCCCACCTCTTCTGGAAGGTTGGGTTCCTGGTGAAGCCCTTGGGGTCAGCACCTGTGAAAGCAATGGAGCAGAAAGAGGACTAGGAGGAGGGAGAGCTCCGAAGTTAGCCAACAGCAACCTCACCCACTCCCAAGGGGAGCTCTCCCAGGCTTGTCTCACCCTGGGTAAAGCCCAGCCTCTGGGCCGCCCCCCGCCCCCAGCAGTCACCAGCAGAGAAAGCCCTGATGAGTCCCGAGCTGAAAGCTGTGACTGCCGGCGCCCCGGCCGCTGGGGCCATGAGTCCACCCTTGAGCTGGAAGCTGGGCGGTGCAGCCTCCGGTTCATGACGCCATTGCGGCAGCCAGGGACTCACCTTCCCCTTTTTATGTTACCCCCATAGTAAGGAGTTCGGCTTTACAGAGAAAGAAAATGCAAATTCTTCTGATGAAGACTTTCTCCCTGGAAGACGGGGCTGGATCCACAGCAGTGAGCACAAGGCTTGGCTGTGTGCTGTGCAGGCTCTTTCTTTTCTTAACGTTTACTTATTTATTTGAGAGGCAGAGTGACAGAGAGAGGGAGAGACAGAGAGATCTTCGATCTGCTGGTTCACTCCCCAGATGGCCGCAATGGGCTGATCCGATCCGATCCGAAGCCAGGAGCTTCTTCCTGGTCTCCTAGGTGGGTGCAGGGGCCCAAGCACTTGGGCCATCTTCTACTGCTTTCCCAGGCCATAGCAGAGAGCTGTGCAAGAGGAGCAGTCAGGACACAAACCGGCGCCCATTTGGGATGGCGGCGCGACAGGTGGAGGCTTAGCCGACTACACCACGGGGCCAGCTCCTGTGCAGGTTATTTTAAGGTGGAAGAGGGCTGGATGGCTCCAGAGGAAGATAGCTGTTCAGCAGTCCAGGCCCCCAAGCGGTGAGCACCACAAAGGAAGCTAATGGTATTAGCTAGAAAAAGGGCACAGGTGCTCCCTTTTATGGTAAGGGGATTGAGGTACAGCCAAATATCCTTTTTACAAAAATAACCCACGTGGAGGTTTGGCCATGGCACTACAGAGGGTGGAGTTGTGGTGTTGCTGGTGAGGTGAGAGTTCTCTGGTCAGACTGGGTGGCAGCTGAGAGAAACACTTCTGAGGAAGAGCATGGAGATGAGTTCACAGTCTGGGTCCCCGGGCTGTGGGTCGGAAGGTCTGTGTCTGAGTTCCAGATGTATTGCTCACTGCATCATCACATGACTCCATCTCTCCAGGTCTTAGTTTCCACATCTCTAAAATGGGGCTAATTAGAGTACGGGGTAATGGGATTTCTGTGTTGGGCCAATAAGGTAAGGTGTGAGAAGTGTCCGCCTGGCATGTAATAATGGCCTAATTAATGATAGCTTTGAAAAAATAATGATTGGGAAAGGATTCATAAAACTTGGTCAAGTTCAGGCTTTCCATAGGGCTTGTTCTGGTGAGTCAATTGCATCACCTCTTTGAACCAAGGGTACCCTTCAATCACCTGAGCTGATTTGGAATGTGCAAGCATTGACGTTAGGGCCTCACCCATGGCCAATCGGATTTAATTGGCCTAGGGAATGGCCTAGGCATCAGGAGTTTGAAAAATTCCCCAGGTGATGCTAACACATAGCCAAGCCAAAGGACACTTGCTGTGTCCTTTTAACTCTTTACTAATGTCATTTGTTTTGTTTACTCAGTTAAGTGGCAAGTCTTCGTGGGCTCCCTTATATAATATTTTTGTAGCCTGGAAGACAGAAAGGCACAGGGAACCAGAAGCAGAAAAGCCTGGTTGTCTATCCATGGTTTCATAATTGGCTGTAGGGCCCTGAGTCATAATACGTTTGAGCATGTACGATACACCAGACACTGTTCCAAGTACTTCCCATGCATTGGTTCACTTATTCCATTTGCCTGATGAGACAGGTTGAATTATTACCCTCAGAGTTAATAATGACACAAAGACACTAAGTGGCTTGCCCAAGGTCATAGCACTCTGCTTCTGGATGTGAATCTTGGAGACCTGAGCTCCTGCCATGAGCCACTCCACCCTCCTGGGCTAGTGTGACAATGCACTTGATTTTATTCATCGCTCAGTGGAGGAGCTGGACTGTTCTTGGGTTCCTCTCAGCTCTGATGGCTCTGCAGCCCTCACCTGCACTGAAGAGAGATAGCACAGTGAGTGGTCGGGTGCTCCTTGTCCTTGGATTTCTGGTTAAGCCAGAGAACTTATTCAGAGTAGAATGAGCACACCTGAACCAGGAAAGCATGCAAAGGGGGGCCATCAAGCTCTGTGTGAGGCGGTGACTGGGCTACAGGGATAATGTGGCCTTAACTGTGCTGTCTCCCTTTGTGCTTTTGACCTTCTGTTCAGCCAAGTGGATGAGCAGGTGGAAGGGTTACAGTCAGCCAAAGACTAGCTTGGTCTGGGATGTGGACAGCTGAATTGCCCTGCAAGTAACAATTTTTAGAATTTTGGGAGAACAGAGCCTAACAGCCAGAGAAAAGATGCAATTAGTCTGAGTGAAAGTGGCCCAAAAAGAATAAACAAAAAGCTTACATGGCTGGAGTTTCCATGGCTGCTGGAGTTGATGTTGATGTCCGGTGTTGAGTTTGAAGGTGGTTTGTCTGAGCTGACATGCAGAGCCTTTTGTTAGTGGTGCTTGGGCGGAGTGGAAGAATAGGAATGATGGGAATGGAGGAGAAAATACAAGGAAGACAGATAATGGTGGAGAAGATGACAGAAATTTTAGAGGAAGTAGGAAGAGGCGTCACAGGCACAGAGGTCTCCCAGGAATCCTCTTGCGTACTGGGTTTAACATATTGAAGGCCAGTAAGATCTGAGACTCTGGGGTGCCCAGCACATGGAGAAGGCTGATGTGAAGGTTATTTAAGGTAAAGAACTTGACATAGAAGGTACAATGTATGATTTTCTTCTTTCCTAGTAAACTAATAAAATGGAGACTCTGTGGCAAGCATTGGACCAAACAGTTAAAACACCAGTTAGGATGCCTGCATCCCATACGCAAGGGCCTGGATTCTACACTGGGCTTAGGTTCCCAACTCCAGCTTCCAGCTAATGCAGAGGCTGGGAGGCAGGAGGCGATGGCTCAAGTAGTTGAGTCTCTGTCGCCCTGATTTGAGTTCCTAGCTCTTGGCCTAGCATTGGTTGTTGCAGGCATTTTCTTTCTCTTTTTCTCTCTCTACCACTCAAACAATAACAAAACACCAGAGACCCCTTAACCTATACATTTATTTTTATTTTATTTTTTTAAAAAATTATTTATTTGAAAGAGTTACAGAGAGAAGGAGAGGCAGAGAGAGAGAGAGAGGGGTCTTCCATCTGCTGGTTCACTCCCCAAATGGCCTTAATGGCTGGAGCTGAGCCTATCAGAAGCCAGGAACCAGGAGCTTCTTCCAGGTTTCCCACGTGGGTGCAGGGGCCCAAGGGCTTGGACCATCTTCTACTGCTTTCCCAGGCCATAGCAGAGACCTGGATGGGAAATGAAGCAGCAGGGACTCAAACCAGTGCCCATATGGGATGCCTGTCCTCCAGATGGCAGCCTCACCTACTATACCACAGCACTGGCTCCTGTTTTTTATTTGCAAAAAAAATTTTTTAAATTTATTTGAAAGAATTACAGAGAGAAGGAGGGAGGGAGGGAGAGACAGAGAGAGAGGTTCACTGGTTCACTCCCCAAATGGCTGCAAAGGCCAGGAATGGGCCAGGTTGAAGCCAGGAGCCAGGAATTTCATCTGGGTCTCCCAGGTGGGTGGCAGAGGACTTGAGCCATCTTCTGTTGCTTTCCCAGGCACATTAGCAGGGAGCTGAATAGAAAGTGGAGCAGCTGGGATGCGAGCCGGTGTCCATAGTGGATGCCAGCCAGCTCTATAGGCAGCAGCTTAACTTGCTACACCACACCGCTGACCCCTAATCTATACATTTTTTTTTTTCAAAGAGGAAAGGCAGAGTAATATCCCTGCAGAATTAGAAGACCCAGCCCCACTTTCTGTGCTGCTTGGATCCCATGTTTCTTATAAAAGAATTCTCAATTCTGGAGAAAACTAGAATTACATGACTTCTCAGAGCACCGTAGTGGTAGTGTGGTCCCACTGCAGAGAGAAAGGCAGCCGTCCTTGGCTGTGTGCACAGGCGCTCCCCAGGTGTTCGGTGTCACTGAAGATGGGCAACAATGTCTGGAGAGATGTGGGGAGCAATCCGGACTAGACTGAGTTACTGGAATTAAGACTTATTCTATGCATCTGCTCTCCCACAATATGGCGCTGGGAGAGAAGTAAACAGCTTCCGCACAGCTGCCTCCAGTTCAACTAATAAACTGTAGGACTTGCTCCTGATTGGAGGGCAGCGTACTCGGCGTGTGGGCAGCCGAGTTGGGATTGGCGGAGGAGGACTATAAAGGAGGAGAGAGACAGCATGCACCGGGAACATCTAAGGGGAACATCTAGCTGAAGGAACACCCGTGCAGCCCCCGAGAGAGCCGGCCGGCAGTGCGCCGCTCCCCTGCGGAAGTGGGGAATGTGGCCAGGGGGAACTGCCCTTCCACGGAGGTGGAAGGGATAGTAGCCAACCCGGGAAGAACCAGCAGCAAACCCAGGGAGGGCCGAGCAGACAGAAAGAACAGCGCAGGGTTCAGTGTTGCTCCTCCACGAAGAGGGGGAGCGACATAATGGTGCCGTGACTCGGATATGAAGCCTAGGCAGGGTTTAGTGTCGTTCCTCCACGAAGAGGGGGAGCGACAGAGAGAGATGCAGGAGGTACCCATCTGGGGACCAAGAGGGCTGCGATCCTATAGAAAGAGATTTGGCTGAGGCTTAAAGCTTATGCTTTCTTGCATTTGGAGTTTAAAACTTAATTGCTGCTGGACACTCATATCAGTGGAGCTTTGGGGAGTTACTATAGTTGGTTCTCTATATCAGTAAGTTCCGTATCTGCAGATCCAACCAACTTCAGATGGAAATATTAAAAACAATGCCCGTCCTAAACATGTACAGCCTTTCTTCTTGTCAGCCTTTACCGAATACTATAGTACAACAAGTACTTACACAGCATTTGCATTGTATTAGGTTCTGTAAGTGTCGTAGAGCTGATTTAGAGTATTGGGGAGGATGTATGTAACTTACATGCATACAACACGCCATCTTAGAACGGACTTGTGCATCCATGGGTTTTGGCCTCTGTGGGGGTTTTGCAACCAATCCCCTCATGAATAACTTCACTGGGATAGGTGCCCAGACTAAAGAGTGTGTTTTTCTTTGCTTTTAATGCTGGCAGGAACTTCCCCCAAGAGGAAAGCTGAGGACATTGGACTGTGGGTGCAGGAAGGAGCCTTAGCATCCCTCAGCATCCAGATGAAGGAGGCAGAAAACAGACCTAGAAGGGGCAGTAGGGAGGCTCCAGTTCTCAAATATCCCCTTCAAATATTGAGATGAGAAGTTCTGAGTTAGAGTCTCTGTTGGTACTGACTTTTTTTTTCTAAAGAAGGCTGAAGCTCTGAGGAGGGAAGTGTGTGACCCCGGAGACCCAGCCGTTTTTTCAGCAGAACCAGAGTCAAGTTGAGATCTCTTGCACAACAGCCAGTTGCTTTTCCCCTATACACGGTGCCATTAGGAAAAGGAACCTAACTTAAATTCACACTAAATGCACATGACTAACATAAGATATTAGGCAGGTAGTTATAGCTCGGGGAAATGCATCAGACTTAGGAACCTGAACGTGAAAAATGTCAAGGTCAAGGGAAGGGAGTCCTGGGCAGGAGGAAGAGGGCAGATGATGCTACTGCTTACTAAATTGCCATGAGCATGAGCCAGTGCCCTCCCACCCACTAACCCAGGACACTAGCAGAGGGAGAACATGTTTACCAATGGTCACATTTTAGATTAGCAGTGCCCAAATCCACTCCCCCTGAGCTCAGAGAAAGCCCCTGCAGGCTGGCCCCAAGTGACTCCATCTCATTATCAAGAATCACTTGCATTAAAACTATGTCTGCTTCATCCAAAAGGGTTTCAGTTACCTTCATAGTCAACAGGAAATTAATCAGCAAGTAGAAAATTGAAAGAAGATCTGCATCTCACTGCAGGAGTCATTAAAATAAAAGCAGATTTGGCAAAGTGGCAAGGTAGTTTTTCAACCTCCTACACCCTTACTTAATAAGCTGAAGTTTCCGAAACTAAAAGCCGGAGGAACAGAGACTCCTTGGAGGATAAGGTACACGCTGGCCTAGACCCTGTACCCATCCGCTGAGCGTGCCAGCGGGGTCACCATCCAAATAGCTCTGCCTTTGGGCTCAGAAAGCCCCTGGAAACCCAACCATGCTCTGCCACGGTCTATTTAGAACTTTCCGGATTTGTCTCAGATCACATCTCTATCTCCTATTGTTTCACTTACCTCTCCCCTGGAAGCTCTTTGGGGGAAGAAGCTGGTTTTTTTTTTTTTTTTTCTTCTTCTTGTTTTGGAATGATTGTATTTATTATTGTAAGCCTGGGTGGAGAGTGTACTTCCTTGCTTATCATGCCCTGGTAGAGAAATATTCAGCAATAATAATACCTGGATGCAGTGGAGAACATAAAACTTTGCCTATCACATAACCTTTGCTCTGGCCTCCAGAGTATCTGGGGAAACAGCTTCTCTCAGTCTTCCTTAGTATGGGAATTTAAACCCTGAAGACCCTAAATTGATAGAATGATGGTGAGAAAACTTTTCCCATTGTCTTCCACTAGTTTCTGACCTTAGAAAGGTCCCCCCTCTCTCCCTTGCCCCAAAGTGGTTGAGAGAGGATATCGAGTCACTGCCCTTCACAAAGTTAAGACCCTTGGAGTTGCAAATACTGGAAACCAAGTCCAGTGATGGCAAGCAAAGCAGGAAGTTGACTGGAGAATCACCTGGGTTTCTCCTGGAAGCCAAAGGCACCTCTTGGGGGCCATGCTGTCTGTCTCTCATGATTGTTGCCTATTAAATGTGAGTTTCGTGAACGGGAACTTGTGTTTGGCTTGTTTGCCGCAGGCTTGCCCGTGCCTGGAGCAGTGCCTGGTGTGTAGATGTTGCTCATGCAGCATTGATTGCTGATTTCTCCACAGAGCAGCTTCCTGTATTCCTCCATGGACATGTCAGAAAGCAGTTCCCAGCAGCACTCAATTCCCATCTTTGAAATTCAGGCTGGTGTCCCATGTCCCAGCCCCATTGGTCAACTCTTGCCAGAATATGGGTTTTTTTAGTAAATGGAATTAAGGCAGAAGTGATGTTTGCATGAACAGGGAGTCTTTGGGGCCAGGAAGACACCATCACATGGGCTGACAAAAATTGGTACAGTTTGTGGGAAATAGTACATTCTAATTCCCAACTCGAGCTATCTTTTGATGAGCAGCAAACTCGAGGGGATTCTAGCTGTCCCCATAGCATGAAACTTTCTTGTGAATTTGCTCATAGATTGTCAGCAGTTCTCTCTTTGAAGATCTCCGGGGACAAAGAAAGTACTATTTTGCAAGCATTAGTCACTCTGTTCTTAAAAAACATCTAAAATTAGGAAATCCACCCATGTATCTGTCCAAGTTCTACCTCCATTGTTCCTTTTGGAACCATGAAGAGCAAGCTTCTCTTCCAACCCTTAAAAAATGATTTGAAGAAGATGATTATATTGCTTTAAGGGCTTTTTTTTCCCCCATTTGGGAAGACTAGTAAGTGCCATCCATGAACTTCTGATACTGTACCTAGGATTGCGTGTCTCTCAATTCCTTCAAAATGATAGAATCAATAGCTCTGTTGTGATGGGCCTCTCAGAATTTGTACTGAATGATCTTGGACTCCATCTGGAAAAATACCTGATGGGAACACTTAGAGAGTTCTTTTCAGTCACCATTTACAGACACAACCGTTTCCATCAGTGGTGACGTCTGCCTTGGGGAACCCATATCACCTGCAAGGGCTGAGTGCTAAAGGAGCGAAAATGTACCCAGCCCCGGGAAGATCTAGTTGGCAACCAGTGGCTATTCCCAAGCGAGTGGCGTGTTTATTAAATCTTTCAGGGCCTTTATATCTTTTCTATTCAAGGCTAATTGTATTCTTTTTTTAAAGAACCTTCCACTCTTATCATTTAACAAATATATAGAGGGTCGGCCTGTGGCTCACTAGGCTAATCCTCCACCTGTGGCACTGGTACCCTGGGTTCTAGTCCCGGTTGGGGCGCTGGTTCTGTCCTGGTTGCTCCTCTTCCAGCCCAGCTCTCTGCTGTGGCCCGGGAAGGCAGTGGAGGATGGTCCAAGTACTTGGGCGTTGTGCCCGCATGGGAGACTGGGAGGAGCACTTGGCTCCTGGCTTTGGATGGGCACAGCATGCCGGCCTCAATGCGCCAGCTGTAGCGGCCACTTGGGGGGTGAACCAATGGAAAAAGGAAGACCTTTCTCTCTGTCTCTCTCTCTCTCTCACTGTCTAACTCTGCCTGTCAAAATAATAATAATAATAAAAAAAACACATATACAGAGGTCACCTACTACTGGTGAGGAATTACACTAGTTGTTCAAATGACAAAGGGCGATATTGATGCCTTCAAAGAATTCATAAGGAAAGAAAAGTAGAATGCTGAGCAACCCGATGATTGTAACCTAGGACAGGTGTCATGACAGAAGTGTGGGTAAGGGCATCAGCTCTGTACTCGGACAGGTGGGAGGAGACTGATGGACAGATTGCATCGGGAGTACTCCAGAGGTGCCAAAGGGAGCCTTGAAAGTTGAGCAGGAAATAGGCGGGTGAAGAAGGGCGGGTGAGGGAGGTGGGTGGGTAGACCAGGCAGAGGCTTTGCATTTGTAAAATGTGGTGGCACTGACACACACTTTGCACATAGCATGGCCCATGCATGCAATATGAGGGCCAAAGTAGCAAGACAAGAGATGAAGCAGATGGGTATGTGTGGGCTGTAACAATGGGCTTTTTGCTGCATAGCAAACCACCTCCAAAAACCAGGGACTTCAGACAATAAGCCTTTATTGTTGCTCTTGAGTCAACTGGTCAGCTGAAAAGTTCTGCTGAACTGGTCCAGGCCTGTCTGATCGCTACTGGCCTTGCTCACATGGCAGGTGCCAGGCGGCAAATCAGTCTGGTCTCAGATGGCCTCATTCACATGCTGGCCACTGGCTGGCTGGCAGGGTGAGGTGTTTCACGTCATAGAGCAGGCTAGCCTGGGCTCACTCATCCAGTGCTGCTCGACGGAGAGTGGAAACACACATGACCACTTAAGACCAAGGTTTGGACCTGGAGCCCCCTTACTTCTGCCACATTTTATTGACTACAGAGAGCTACATGGTTATCTCAGATTTAAAGGACAAGGGCAGGGTCCACCCTGTGATGAGAAATACTATAATGTCTCATTGCTGAGCATGTGTGAGTGGGGTGTATGTATGTGTAGCCATTTGTGCAGTTCAATCCAGCACAAGGAACTCTCGCAGTTTTGTCTTGACCAAGATGGGGAGAGATCAAAAAGGGTTGTGAAAAGTTAATTTCCATATACAGATGTAACATCGACAGACAGGAGGTCAGTAAGGCTACAGTCTCCTGCGAGCCATGTCCTTGCTGAACAGGATAGGAAGGGTGATGTTTCCCTGCACACCCCTTCCCCGTCCCTCTGCGGGTTGATGGGGACACTTCCTCAGCCTCTGATGTGCCAGCTAAGTTAGAAAGCCACAAGAATCTCTCTTCCTCTCAGGTCAGATTCTCTACTTCCTCTCAAGGATATCGTAATAACCCATGTCAGCCACCTCTTCAGATCTAATGTCGGCAACATTCCTTGTTGATGCTTAGCCAGGTAAGCCGGTCACATAGGAGGATGGAGCTGCTTCAGCCCGACTTGGTTCTCTACATCTCCCTTTCCAGTCACTCACATCTTCTTCAGTAACCCATTCTTCAGGGTGGCTCAAATTTCACAAGGAAGTGACTATTGTTGGGGACAGCCACATTCATCTACTTTGTGAAAATTGGGATCTGGTTCCCTTTCATCACCAAGTTTCCTTACCCAGAAGAGGCAGCACATCTGTTACTTCCTCTCTAGGTTCCACTTCTCTGAGACAAAGCTCACCACGACACCAAGCTTGATGTCAGGTCTGCAGGTGCGTGGACTAGCACTTCTCTTTGCAGGATCTTCAGTTCTCTCAGGCCAGTGAGTTTCTGCTTCACAGTCAATCTTCCTACTCGATAGAGCAAAGAGAAGAATAAGGAGATGGCTGGAAATGAGGGAAAATGGGGCCTGTGCTGTAGTATAGGGGGCAAAGCTGCTGCCTATGGCACCAGCATCCCATATGGGCACTAGTTTGTGTCCCAGCAGCTCCACTTTTGATCCAGCTCCCTGTTAATGGCTTGGTAAAACAGTGGAAGATGGCCCAAATGTTTGGGCCCCTGCCACCCACATGGGAGACCTGGATTAATCTCTGGGCTTCTGGTTTTGGCCTGGCCCAACCCCAGCCATTGTGGCCATCTGGGGAGTGAACCAGCAAATGAAAAGTAAAATATATCTTTCTCCTCTCTCTCCTCTCTCTCTCTCTGTAACTGTGAATTTCAAATCAATAAATCTAGAAAAAAAAAAAGAGGAAAGAAAAGAAGGGGAGAGAAGAGAAAACAGAATTGAATATGTGCTCTTTGAATTCAGTCTTCAATTTTTTTAAAGATTTATTTATTATTTGAAAATCAGAGTTGCAGAGAAGGAGAGACAGAGACAGAGAGAGATCTTCTATCTGCTGGTTCAGGCAGTGGCTTACCCGCTTTGTCACAGTGCCAGCCCCTATCTTCAATTAAAAAAAAGATTTACTTATTTATTTATTTGAAAAGCAGAGCAATAGAGAAAGAGACATCTTCCATCTGCTGATTCACTCCTCAAATGGCCGCAATAGCCAGGGCTGGACCAGGCCACAGCCAGGAGCTAGGAATTCCATCCAGGTCTCTCACATGGCTTGCAGGGGCCCAAGCACTTGGGCCATCTTCTGCTGCCTTCCCAGAGGCATTAGCAGAGTGCTGGATTGGAAGCCAAGCAGGGACTGAAACTGGCACTCTGATATGGGATGCTGTTATACAGTTGAGGCCTTAGCCTGCTATGTCACAATGTTATCCCTTCTTTTCTTTTTCAAAAAGATCCATTTTTTGAAAGATGGAGTATCAGAGAGGGAGAGACAGAGAAAGAGTTAGATATCTTCAGTTTTACTGGAACACAGCCTATTTGGTCTGTAATATTTTGGGGGCATCTTATTTGGCATTTAATTATAAATAAAGTTTTACTTGAATGATTTTGGGGAAGTAATCATAAGAAAATGTTAGCTACTTAAAGTTGAAGAGAGGAGCTGAGTCAGGCTTGATGGGGAGGAAATGTTAGATTTTCCTTTGGTGTTTTCTTTCCTGCTTGAATTCTCTAAGCATTCCAAGAAGACTTATCTGGGAAGTGGAATTATGAAAAATATTTGTTTATTTCTCTGAAATTCTGTATTCTTTAAAAAATGTTTATTTTCATTTTACTTGAAGAGGGGGGAAGGAAGCTGGGGAAGAAAAAGAGAGTGAGTTCGAGATCAAGATCTTATCCACTGGTTCATCCCTGATGCTTGCAGCAGTTGGGCCAGGTTGAAGCCAGCAGCCCTTGGGTCACAGGAGCCTAAATACTTGAGCCATCATCTGCTATTCCCAAGGTGAGCATTAGCAGAAACCTGGAGTTGGAAGCATAGCTGGGAGTTGAACCCAGGCACTTTTGATGTGGGATATGGGTATCCTAAAGTGACAGTTGAACCACTGTGCCAAATGCTTGTCTCAGCTAGTTATTTTATTAGCTAACTAATTTGTTCAGCTTGATCAAAACTAGGAGCAAAACAATTACTCTCCTTATCACTTTTTGAACCTTCTGGGAGACAAAGTGGTTGAAGCCACATGAAGAACACGTTGTGTATGTTGTTCTTCGCTGACCTTACCCCTATCTCACCACATGATAAAATGCTGGGATTTCTACATTCTGCTAGCTACTTGGGGTTTTGTTTGTTTGTTCACTTCTAACCACAACTGAACTTTAAGTCTGGGAATAGATTCCAAGTTTCTGGAAATAGGCAGAAACCAAGTGGCTCCCCTTCCTTCTGTTGTTGCTATAGATTAATTTTGAAGCGAGAGTCAACCTCAAAACCCTGTTTGATTCCTTCCTCTTCCTGGCTCACCCTCCTACATTCAATTAATGGCTGTTTTCTCTGCAAAAATATCGCTTACATCCTACTTTCATAAGTACTTTAACCACAGTAAATAAAACAAATTCAGGCTTTGAAACTTTACCTATGGTGTGCCAGTAACTCCTAGCTGGGCCAGTAGTCATATGGATTTTCTTCCTAGCATCCATCCTCCCCCACCTCCCCCCGAATAGTTAATCCCAGCTGCTCACAGGAATCCCACTTCCCTTCCCAGTGACTGGATTAGCAACAGGCGAGTGACCCAATTCTGTCCAAAGGAGTTTGAGATGATGTCTACTACAGGTCTTTGTGAATGATTTCTTTGCTCCTAAAAAAGAATTGATGAACTGATGTATTTTTTCCCCCCGGCTCTGGAAGTATGGTCCTTGGATATGGCAACAGAATCCTCAATGACCATTCCTCACATGTGCAGCCTGTAGAGCCTGCTCCTTGGGGACATTTCTTACCATGTGTGACCTAAACTGTTGAAAACACAGAATATCTCAACAGGGGCATGTTGCTCTACCCATCAATTTCCCGCTCTCCATCTTACTCATGCGAGATTATCTTCACCAAGCATGGGAATGCTTTCTGAGTTCATGCTTTCCTGGTCATCGTGAGTCAAGGGAATCCCGAATGAGCAGCTGAGCTCCAAGATAAGAATCTGTAGGATTCCATAACTTTGTTACTTCCCTGTGCTTATTACTTGAAAAACATCATCCCATATTGGACCATTTTCACTGGGCACCTGCCATCAGATGTTATGCTATACTTGGAGGTTTAAAAAAGAACTTATGTTCAGTTTCTACCATTAAAAAATCGACAGTCTAGTAGGAGAATATGACAGGCATTAAAGCTGCCCACCCAGAATAGCCTCCTTTCTTTCTTGTTAACAAAGCCCAATTTTGTTCAGACAGCAATGTTTCCAGCCAGAGGGGAGGTTTATAATCTTGTCTAGGAATACATATGTGAATGAAGCTTAAGAGGCTTCCACTGAAGATTTGGAGAGTGATTGTCCTACTGATGGGAATTATGAGCCAACCAGCTACTTTCTCGCTTCTTGGGGCCCTGACTTTTGAAATCTCATGTTTTTCACTGTATCAGACTTCTTAAAGTTGAGGACAAAGTCTGTTATGGAGAGGCCCACCAGTGCTATAATGATTGAACTTTTGTTCCAGCTTTGTCACTGCCTACAGCCAGACTTAATTTTTTATAAGATGATCGAGTGCCTTTACTGTATTTTTTTAAGATTTATTTATTTGAAAGTCAAAGTTAAAGAGGGGAAGATTACACACACACACACACACACAGAGAGAGAGAGAGAGAGAAAGAGAGAGAGAGAGTTTTCCTTCTGCTGGTTCACTCCCCAGATGGCAGCCAACAGCCAGGGCTGGACCAGGCTGAAGCTAGGCGCTTCATCTGGATCTCCAAAGCAGTAGGACCATCTTCCACTGTGGGGAAATTAGGCACAGGAGGCAATTCAAAGATGGTGCCTGTGGGGAAATTAGGCACACGTGGCAATTCAACGATGGCGCCCAAAGGAAGTATAGTGGGTGGTACTGAAAGTCGTTTACCACCAAAGCTGATTGGCCGCGCAGCATCAGGGGAGGTGACGACAACTGATGACAAGTGTAAAGACATGTGGCTGGTCCTGTAGAAAATCGCCCCATAAAATGACCTTTTAAGTAATTGGTTGGTCCTTATGCCCTGCCCCAGTAATCCTGTGGTCTTGTGCTTTAAAAGGCTTTGCTACGCGCGCAATAAGGCAAGTTCTTGCTTACTTGACTTGACTCCCCACTGTGCCTGACTGTCCCCAGAATTGGGGGGCTGGGGAACGGGCGAGTGGTGCACTTACCTTTCTTCAGACCCAGTCCATCCTCGTTTGGGTGGGCTAAGACCCTGCATTCCACTGCTTTTCTCAGACCATTAGCAGGGAACTGGATGGGAAGTGGAGCAACAGGGACATGAACAAGCATCCATATAGGATGCTGGCATCAGCTTAACCTGCTACATCAAAATACCAGCCCCACCATTACTGTTTAAGATACTATTGGTACTTTTAACTAAAGCAAGGGAGAGGGCCATGGAAATAAGTATTTGAAATACAGCCTAATAAATGTGACCATAGAATCAGCCCAGAAAGACAGCATATTTATGGGTATACAGAGATAATTAGTACTCTGCCCTTTCTCCTAAAAACCATAGTCCAGAAAGAAGTAGACTCAATTAATGCATATTTATAATAAATGGAATAAATGCAATGTTAGAAATATGCACAGCACAATATGGGAGTGTTCAAAGGAAAGTCTGACCTAGGTGTCTGTAGTGTTTGCTCATGATGAGGGTGAGCAGATACATATGTGCAGGAGCATCCCAGATGTCATGTTGTGCCCTCTCAGTACATCATGTCAGTATGCATCTAGTGTTGGTTTGTTCAGCACTGAATTCCAAATTCAGGACATGTGCCAGGTTCTCTTCTTTAAAGTCACCATTTCCCTTTGTCATTAATAAGCATTTTGTGGGAAGATATTTTGAGACTGAGTAGATAAACTGCTTCTAATCAAACTTTTGCATATCAGTTTTACTACCTATGGAGGACTTTTGCTTAATTATTAAATGATAATTATAAAGTGAATTTTAGAACTCTTTCATTCCTTCTCTATTTACTCCATGATATTCTATAAAGGGAAAAGCCTGTCCTCCTCTCTTACTCATTCATTCAGTCATTCATATCAATGTGAACTTATGAGTTACCATTATAAATATTATTTATCATGCACCAAAATTATTTCAGATTTAGAAATGGGATCCCCTTCAGTTTTCCTCCTATGCCTTATTCTTTGAGAATTTCCTGAACTTATTTCACAAGAAGGTATTCTGGGTTCATCTTGCAGTTATCTGGCCCTGGCCATGAAAACAGCCATTTTTCCAAGTGACCCTGGTTTCTTTTAGTGGAGAATGGTGTGATATCTAGCAATTAAGGACTGGATACTAGTGCTTATTAATGATGATCTATCATTGCTTGAGGTCTTCTCAGTGAACATCAGAAACAGACATGCATAGACACATGCCTATACATATATCTATATCTAAGTAGAGGTTCCTAGAGGAATAAAATAGTATCTGTTTCTCCTTTAGTTAGAAAATTCAAGTACCTCAGAACCAGATTAAACATGCATCTATTTGTATAGCTATAAAATAAACTATGTGTTTATCCTGATACCTCCAATTCTAATCCTACATAACTTTCTTGACAACGAGAAAGAGGACTCCATTATCCTCAATATATCTGCTTGCTTTAACTCTAGAATATACTAAGAGCAGTTTCATAATTGCTGACCCATACATTTGTGACAAACAACCAACTAGACTTTTTTTTTTTTTTGACAGGCAGAGTAGACAGAGAGAGAGAGAGAGACAGAAAGGTATTCCTTTCCTGTTGGTTCACCCCTCAATGGCTGCTGAAGCTGGGTGCTGCAGCCGGCACACCACACTGATCTGAGGCCAGGAGCCAGGTGCTTCTCCTGGTCTCCCATGCAGGTGCAGGACCCAAGGACTTGGGCCATCCTCCACTGCACTCTCGGGCCACAGCAGAGAGATGGACTGGAAGAGGAGCAACGGGGACAGAATCTGGCGTCCCAGCTGGGACTAGAACCCGGTGTGCTGGCGCTGCAGGTGGAAGATTAGCCTATTGAGCCACGGAGCTGGCCCCCAACTAGACTTTAATGCTTACTTATAGTTATTGTTATTTTTAGACTGAAGGCAAACCTCTCCTGTAGTTCTTTTAGCCAAATATTTGTTTACATAATGTCTTCGTGCTAGACTGTAAGTGCCTTCCAGGCAGCGGCAAATTCCTGTTTTTCTTAAATTTTAAAAGCCTAGTAAAGGATCTGGCACATATAAGGTACTCCAGCCATTATTTTCATTGCCTTAAGGAAGAAGTCTGTCATTCAAGTCTTCATATTAATTCCGTGCATTATACTCTCCTAATTGGAGCCTCCTGTATACAGAATCCTCGGTCCTCTGGTCGGTCTCTCTCTATCCCTTTGTGATGAATACTCATTTCCTTATACCCTTCCCAATCCAGTTTCATTCAAATAAATTATCTCTCTCTTATTTAAAAAAAAGAATTTAAAATATTATTTATTTGAAAGGCAGAGTGACAGAGAAGGAGAGAGATGTCCCATCTGCTGGTTCATGTCCCAACAACAGGAGCTGCACTAGGCTGAAGCTAGGAGTCAGGAACACCATCCAGGCTTCCTGTGTGGGTGGCAAGGACCCAAGAACTTGGGCCATCATCTCCTGCCTTCCCAGGCACATTAGTAGGGAGCTGGATTGGAAATAGAGCAGCCAGGACTTGAATTGGCACCCATATGGATTGCTGGTATTGTAGGTGGTAGCTTAACCCACTGTGCCACAACACCAGCCCTTTTCTCTCTCTCTCTCTCAAGAAAACTTTTATTTAATAAATATAAATTTTGAAATTACAACTTTTGGATTATAGTGGCTCCACCCCCCTCTCCATAACCACCCTCCCACCCGCAAACCATCCCATCTCCTACTCCCTCTTCCATCCCATTCTTCATTAAGATTCATTTTTAATTATCTTTATATACAGAAGATCAACTTAGTATATACTAAGTAAAGATTTCAACAGACTGCACCCACACAGACACACAAAGTATATAGTACTCTTTGAGTAGTAGTTTTACTGTTAATTTGCATAGTAAGGACTGAGATCCTACTTGGGGAGTAGGTGCAGTGACTCCCGTTGTTGACTTAACAATTGACACTCTTATTTATGATGTCAGTGATCACCCGAGGCTCTTGTCTTGAGCTGCCAAGGCTATGGAAGCCTCTTGAGTTTACAAACTCCAACCTTATTTAGACAAGGTCATAGTCAAAGTGGAAGTTCTCTCCTCCTTTCAGAGAAAGGTATTTCCTTCTTTGATGGCCCTGTTCTTTCCAGTGGGATCTGACTCACAGAGATCTTTCATTTAGGTCATTTTTTGCCACAGTGTCTTGGCTTTCCATGCCTGAGAAACTCTCATGGGCTTTTTAGTCAGATCCAAATGCCTTAAAGGCTGATTCTGAGACCAGAGTGCTGTTTAGGGCATTTGCCATTCTATGAGTCTGCTGTGTATCCCGCTTCCCATGTTGCAGAGTTCTCTCCTTTTTAATTCTATCAATTATTATTAGCAGACACTGGTCTTATTTATGTGACCCCCTTTGACACTTAATCCTATTTTTATGATCAATTATGAGCTTAAACTGATCACTTTAAGTAGTAAGATAGCATTGGTACATGCCAACTTAATGGGGTTTGGAGTCCCATGGCACGTTTCTAGCTCTACTGTTAGGGATAAGTCTGAATGAGCATGTGCCGAACTGTACATTTCCTCCCTCTCTTATTTCCACTCTTCTCTCTCTTTTTAATAAAAATACCCATACCATATGGCTCTGAATTACAAACTTGGTAAGTACAAGTATTAAGATGTATCACAGATATTTTTGTGTATGTATGTCAAATATTACATATTTCAGATTGCCATGCTATCTGTCTTCTGCAAACCCTGTGCAGCACCTGTGGCAAATGACAACACATGAATGCTTGCCAAATCAATCAGGGAATGATAAGTGGTGTCCATTGGGTGAGTTAGTGTTCTCAAGAAGTCGTCCAGTACCAACCCAGTTGGTACTTGGAAGTTAGTTTACTTGGGCAAGTTAGTCTCAATATACTATTAGTAAGGTTTTAGTCTTCTAGTTTCCTCTGAATTTATCTTCTTATTCTCCTCCTTATTCCATTAATCTCATCCACTCCAGGAGACAGCAATGTGGTCCTCTTGATTCTTTGGAAGTAATGGTAGGACTGAGTACTCCTACTGTGGAGGGTATTTAGGACTTTGAACACTAAGCTAGGCCCCTAAAACCCATCCAGAATCACCAGCTGGATGACAGAATTCACTGTTCTTTTTAGCCACTCTTACACAAAGGGTCTTCAAAAAGTTCATAGAAAGATTGTGTTATATAAAAAAGCTCTGTGGATTTCAAAATTGTTTGCACCGGAATAAACTTATCTTTAAATTTTCCTACAAACTTTCTGAAGTACTCTCATAAAGGTGAGAGTTTTCATTCATGATAAGAAAACTAAACATGCTTAACTCTTAACAGAGAGGCCTGTGGATTTGAGAACAACAGTTCAACAGCCAACAGCCACATTTGTTGTATTATTTCTGCTCCTCACCTTCTGGTTTATTTACTCCCAAACAGTTCTCCTTGGACATGCTTAGGGCTAGCCTCACCAAAAGGCGATCTAAACACAGGCCAACTATGGTTGACCTTGGAAATAAGAGTCAGCTCATGCCCTGTTAATTTCCCAGGCACTTTGGAAACTCCCTTGATGGGTCAGAGTAAACACATCACCTCTTTGGACCTGTGTAGGATTTATCCAAAGTCTCACCATCAAAGGCCAGTCCTGTAGAACCAAAATATTACAAATTCTGGACCCTGCATCTGAAGCCATTATCCCTAAGGCACATTTCAGTGTCTTCAAAAAACCCCAAAGCAATACCAATTGCCAATTTTATAGGAGGGTAAACATTCTCTTCCTCAAATTGTTTTCTCCCCTTAAAAAAACTGTTTGAAAAGAGATGAAGAAACACAGAGACAGACAGATTCCCATCTGCTACTTCACTCCCCAAATGCCTGCAAATGCTTAGACTGAAGCAGTGAACTGGGAACTTGACCCAGGTTTCTTATGTGGGAGGCAGGAACCCATTTACTTGATTCATGATTACTGCCTCTCAGGGTTTGCAGCAGCAGGAAGCTGGAGTCCAGAGACGGAGCTGGGAGTCGAAGTAATGTGCTGGGATGTGAGACCTGGGTGTCTTAAATGGCATCTTGACCTCTGGGCTAAAGGCCTAACCCCATCTTCTCTTTGAACTGCCCAATTTTTAGTTCATTATCTTCACACTTAGGCACATGTATTTTATGTAAATCTCCTCTCAGGAATCCAGGGGAATGATTTCTTACATCCCTTCAACTAAGTCTTGTATCAGCAGAGCTGGTCTTACTCAAGGCTCTGCAGACCCCTATAAGCAAGCAAGACACCAGACACTGCACAGTGTGTGTCCTGCTAAGCATAATGACGGTGTGACAGTGAGCTGGGGCTCTTGATCCAAGCAAGACCCATTTGGCAGAGAATGGACTAGGACTGTTGACTAAGGCCAAAGTGGGAGAGAGACTTGAAATAGTCTTTGTTGATTGAATAAAGAGGAGTCCCTGTCCTGTGGAGAATATTCGCACCTGCCTGACCTCTTGTTGCAGCCTGTGGGGCTTAGCTTCACCGGTGGTGACCCACAGGGCTTTCTTCCTCAGGCCTGGACTCTGTGGAAAAGCAACTCAGCTGCACCACAAGTAATTTTGAGTCCGACCTCACATCTTACCAGATTTTCCAGCTGGATGGCCAACAAGCCCCACGAGGTTAAGTGATGTAACCCTAGGTTACAGAGTGAGTCAGCTGTTCAGCTATGTTGTAAAATACAGCCCATTCTGGCTTCCATGACTCCTCTCTAACCAGCAGACCACACGGTCGCCCCTCTGCAACAGGATCAGCCTGTCTGCAGAGAAATGGAATTAAGCTATTAGTGAGTGGTTTCTGCCTCTTGCAGAAGCGCAGGCAACAATAGCCACTTCTCTGTAATGCTTTAAGAGAGCTGTTTGTTTTGGCAGTGCTTCACTATATTACACATTCCTGCCACTTAATTGTCCTTGCAAAGATAAACAAAGACCTCCTGAAGCAGAGCTGGGAGCTCTAGAGCTCAGCCAACCAAGTGTTTGTTAAATAGAGGAAGAAAAAGAGGTTGGCTCCATGTGTGCAAGCGTGCTCTGAAACGACACCATCTTGTCTACACGGCCAGCCATCTCCTGAACTTCTGTGTCCCTCCCCTGCTGCTTTCAACCCTGAAAGCTGAAAAATATATCCTGATTCCTGGTGTCTTTGTTATTGAATGGCTTCCTCTGACTTTCATAGTTCCTTGGCAAGTTCAAAGATCACACAAATGACATCTGGGTAAGGATGTTGACAGAGATGGTGAACAATTGCCTTCAAATTCCTCAGAGGACACTGTTAGCTGAGAGCTTTGCAGACGTGGACCTAAGCATGAGTTTCTTTGCTTGATGAAGGCAAGCAAAAAGAAAGCACAGCTATTGGCACCTATTTTTCCTTCACTTGTCTGGCAGAAGAGGCAGGTGCAGATCCTAGTCAGGTGGAGGAGTCCACTTCTGCCCACGGAGAGTTAATGATTCAGTAGGTGAGGTCATGCCAGTTTTGGACATGGCTAAGACCTTTTATATGCAGGCAGAAAACCCATTGCGTCTTTAGGAACACTGAAAATTAAGTTAACTTCTGGATTTTTGCTTCATTCTGAGTGAGACAGAAGGAAAAAGGGAGGGTGGGTAGGAGGGAGGGAAAGAGAGAGAAACAAAGAGAGACAGACTGACCTCCTGGCTGACAGTTCATTCCCCAAATGCCCATTATGGCTGGGGCAAGGCCAGGGCAAAGTAGGAGCTTGGAACACAAATCTCTGTTTCCCGTGTGTAGAGCAGGTACCCAAGTACTTGAACCACTACCTGCTTCCTCGCAGTGTGCACATTAACAAGGAGCAGGAATCAGGAATGGAGCTAGGACATGAACCAAGGCACTGTGATATGGGATAGGGATGTTTATCCACTGTAGGCAGCCCATAAACAAGTCATAGACAAGTTAAGGTCAGTCTTGGCTTGTGGAATTCCTGGGATGAAAAAAAAGTCACCTATTCCCATGCTCTAGGAGAATGATCAAACAAGAACACTCTGCTAAAATTAACTATGTTGTGACTGTGTTGTAGCAAACCCGATAAGTTGCTTATGTATGTTGTTAACTTCTGAGTTGCCTGAGCTGAAGCTGGTTATGCATAAATATCTCTGACACTGTAATAAACGAGCCTTGATCAGACTTTTGTCTTGGCTCCATTCTCTGCGCCCTTGTCCCTCTTTTCATTCCCACTCCCTTCTTCAGGTTCCATTCAACAGGTGCCGCTGGCCCGCATCAATCCACTAGGCTGAACATCCATCCCAGTTTAATTTCTTAGGGTTGCATTTAGGGGTTGGAGGAGTGGAAGAATGAAGTCCATTTTGGCCATACTTCATAATTCTGCAAACATGATGTGGTTTTCCTGTCCCACATATTCTACCAAGAGACTCAAGGACTCTGAGGAAGCTACTCTATGAATGTGGGAGTTTGTAAGAAATGAGAACTAGCTCTCCCATCTCAAAGCAACAGCTGCTGATTTTCTACTGAAGAATGTTTTAAGAGTAGAAGCCAAGGAAATTGTTGAAATTCATCCCCTAAATTATTGGTAAATGTGTATAAAGTACTACCAAGCACATGATGCAGAAGAAAAGATATGTTGTGGATTTTGTGAATTAATGGAAGGAAAAAAGGGTATCTTGAGATACATAGGACCTGAGACATGAACTAACCGACTGCCTTTGCACATGCTGTTCCCTTTGCCTGGAGCACCACCCTCTGCCTGGTTCATTCTTGTGCAACTCTCAGCTGAACCGTCACCCATTGAGACAGCCACTCCTGGTCCTCGTAAGTCCCTGTCCCTCCTGTGTGATCCCATAACACAATTTATTGTATTGCATTTGAAATTACCCTGCCCAGAACTTCCCAAAACTGACCAAAACTCTTTCAGAATAAAGATATTATCTGTTTTAGATGTTACCCCCAGAGCCTAGCAAACGGTATGTATATGATTGAGACTGTTTTAAATGAAAGAAGAAAGTGATCTCTTTCCTGCATACAAAGAAGGCCACAGGAATAGGTTTTACTGTGCAGCTCAGAGGTTATCTATCAGTTTCCTCTCACAAATTACTACAAACTGGGGGCTTAAAGCATCAAACATTTATTTTCTCATGGTTCTGGAGCCCAGGGTCTGAAATCAGTGTCAACGTGTAGAAATCCACTCTGGTGCTGGGTGGCGTGAGCAGGGCTGTGCTTCCTGCCGAGGCTTCAAGTCCCAACGTCTGCTTTGCTTTTTCTACCTTCAGGTAGCTGTCACTATTCCATGGCTGCTGGCTGAATCACTCAAGGTAGCACCTCCAAATCTCTGCTCAGGGTAGCTCCTCCAAACCTCTGCTCTCTTCACTTTCTCCTCCAGGCTTTGTCCTCCATGATGTCAAGTCTCCCTGTCTCTGAAGCGTACATGAGATTAGATTTAGAGACCTAACTTAATCACACCGGCAGAGACTATGCCATGTAAAATAACACAGGGATTAGGGCATGGATATCTTTGGAGGGGGCATTTTTCAGTCTACCACAGGAAGCTGAGAAGGAAAACCTTTTTTCTTGATGATAAAGGAGTTAGTTGGAGGAGGCAATTTGATGAAGAACAATATAATTGATAGGATGATTAAAACCTTGAAGAATGAGGAAGTTGATAGAGAAGAAATAAAAAGGTCATGAAAAAAGGACCAAAATATTTTGTTTGGCAGCCCAGGGCAGCAGACTGCAGGGCCCAGGGGTTAGCAGCTCAGACACTGGGACCCAGCTTCTGGTTAGAATCTCGATCCAGCATAGTTAATTTCTCTGAGCCTCAGTGTCCTCATATTAAAAATGGGAATTATGGTAGAAATTCTTAGGGTTATGGTAAGCCATGAAAAGAATCTATATGTTTAGAGTACCTTAGATGAGTGTGGTTCTATTTGTTAAGATTTATTTATTTGAAAATGAGAGCAAGAAAGAGAGGGAGAAATAGAGAAATCTTTTATCTGCTGGTTCACTCCCCAGAAGGCTACAACATCAGACACTGGGCCAGGCCAAAGCCAGGAGCTTCTTTTAGGTCTCTCATATGGATAGCAAGGACCCAAGCATTTGTGCCATTGTCTGCTACTTTTCTCAGGCCATTAACAGGGAGCTGGACTGAAAATGGAGCAGCTGGGATTCGAACCAGTGCCCAAATGGGATGCTGGCATTAGCTTTACCTGCTACATCACAATGCTGACCCCAGAAGGGTTTTAAAACTTATTTGAAAGGCAGAGAGGTAGAGGTATTCCATCTGGTTCATTCTACAAATGTTTATAACAGCAAGGGCTGGACCAGGTTGAAGCCAGGCGTCTAGGACTCAGCATAACACTCCCATGCTAGCGACTGTGACCCACCTCCCTGAGCCATCACCTGCTGCCTCCCAGAGTGTGCATTGACAGGAGCAGAAATAGGACTCGAATCCAGGCACTTTGATATGGACAAGTGTCCCAAGTGCCACAGGCTGACCCCAGAAGTGCTTTTCTGTGATTATTTTAAGGACACCAAAAATCTACAGTTGCAGAAGTATGAATTTTGAACAGAGTAGAAAGGAGAAATGTGTAGCAGGTATACACTGAGAGAAGAGAGAACTTAAAGGTGGTCAAGGCCAGTGCCACGGCTCACTAGGCTAATCCTCCGCCTTGCGGCGCCGGCACACCGGGTTCTAGTCCCGGTCGGGGCACCGGATTCTGTCCCGGTTGCCCCTCTTCCAGGCCAGCTCTCTGCTGTGGCCAGGGAGTGCAGTGGAGGATGGCCCAAGTGCTTGGGCCCTGCACCCCATGGGAGACCAGGAGAAGTACCTGGCTCCTGCCATCGGATCAGCGCAGTGCGCCGGCCGCAGCGCGCCGGCCGCAGCGGCCATTGGAGGGTGAACCAACAGCAAAGGAAGACCTTTCTCTCTGTCTCTCTCTCTCACTGTCCACTCTGCCTGTCAAAAAATAAGAAAAAAAAAAAGGTGGTCAAGAAGGAAGAATATGAAACATAAGCATGCGTAAATGATGATATTTTTAAAAGCAAATTAAAAACATTTGCCACCACAAATTTGAGGGGGACCGGGGTAAATAAGTTGCATATCAGAAGAAAGACCAAGACTGTAATTGAGGGGCATCGGGAAAATTGCAGGAAGCAGAAAGGAATGTTCCAAGAGCAACAGCCGGCCTTTCCTTAGTGTATTCATGTGGTTGCTATTGGCTTTCTTCTCCCACCTCCCCCAGATCTGTGTCTTTACTGATTTTTTTTTTTTGGTTTACTTATTAATTACTGAGAGACTGAAAAAAAGTCTTTGATTGTGGACCTGTCAGTTTCTCTCTTTAATTATGTCTGTGTTTACCACGTATATTTAAAAACTTTTGTTGTAAATACACTTATAATTGTCCTTTTGATGAGCTGACCCTTTTTTTTTTTGTAATGAGCTGCCCCTCTTTTACGCTGGTAGTATTTTCTGTCCTGTGTACTTATATTAGTTTCCTAGGGCTACCATTGAAAGTTACACAAATGGGGTGGTTTAAACCAACAGAAAGATATACTCTTTCAGTTCTGGAGGGCAGAAGTCCATAATTAAGGCATCAGCAGGGCCATTTTCCCTCTATAAATCCAGGGAAAATATCCTGGCTTGCTTCTTCCAGTTTGGAAGGTTGCCTGTGATCCTTGGTGTTCCTTGGTTGGTAGATGGATGGGATCCAACTTCCGTCTCCATCGTCACACAAATGTCTCTCTCTCCCTGTGCACCTCCGTGCCTCTGTCCAGATTGGCCTCTTCAATGCTGTTAGTCATTTGGGTTAGGGACCACCCTAATCCACCACGACCTCATCTAGATTTGATACTAACAGCAAAGATCCTATTTCCAAATAAGGTTATTTCATGGATGCCAAGGATAAGGACTTATCTTTGTGGAGGCCACAATTCAGCCCAGACCTTCTTGAAATCTGTTTTGTCTGATACTTGTATGGCCTTTCAGGCCTTCCTATTTGTATAGCACGGTTTTCTATTCATTTACTTTGAGCCTATCTGTGCCTTCAGACTTAAAATGTATTTGTTCTACATAGCAGATTTGTGACTCCCTCCTAACAATCCTGCCTTTTCATTGAATCAGTGAATCCATTGCTATTTAATGTAAACATTGATTTGAGTGGGTCTACCATTTTATTATCTGCTTTTTGACTTGTCTCCTACATTCTTCATTTTTTCCTTCAAAATTATTTGAATATTTTAAATGACATTTAAATTTTCATACTGATTTTAGCTATACTTCTTTTCCTTTTTTAAAAAATTATTTTTAAAGAGTTTCAGAGGAAGAGAGAGAGTGAGAGTGAGAGAAAGAGAGAGATATCTTTCATCTACTGGTTCAGTCCCTAAATGACTACAATGGCTAAAGCTGGGTCAGGCCAAAGCCAAGAGCCTGGAACTCCATCTGAGTCTCCCACATGGGTGTCAGGGCCCAGTGGGCCATCTGCTGCTGCTTTCTCAGGTGCATTAGCAGGGAACTGGGTTGGAAGTGGAGCAGCAGGGACTCGCCCATATGGGACGCTTAACCTGCTCTCCACTACGTAGGCCTGCCTTTTCTTTTAGTGTTGACTAGTGATTATGATTTATATCTTTTCCTTTTCACAATTAACATGATGACATAACGCTTTGTGTATAATTTGAAAATCTTGCAGTATGTACAGCCATACCTACTATGTTCCACCCTCTATGTTATGGCTATTATATGCATTAGGTATGTCTATATTATAAATATTATGCTTTTTGCTTTATTTTAAAAACTAAGAGGAAAAAAATCTTTTTTACATTTTCTTAGCCTTTTTTTTTTTTTTTTTTTTTTTTTTTTTTTTTGCCATTGCTAATGCTCTTCTTTTTTTTTTTCCTGAGGATCCACATGTGCATTGAGAAGCTTCTCCCTTCAGTTTGATTAGCCTTTCTCACAGGACAGATCGGCTGGCTGTGAATTCTCTTTGTTTTCTTTCATCTGGAGTTGTTTCTCTTTTACCTTCAACTTTGATGAGCATTTTTGCTGGATTAAGTGTTCTGTGTTGAGAGGCTTTTTTGTTTTTGTTTTTCTCTCAGGATTTTAAAGTTGCTGTTCCACTCCTTTCTGGCCACCAGGGTTTGTAATGAGAATTCTGTTCTTAATCAGCTGCAGTCCCTCTGTCTGTAAGAGGTCATTTTTCTAATCCTGCTTCCAAGGTTTGCTCTTTATCTCTGGCCCAACAGCTGAATTATGATGTGTTTCAATGTTAGTGTCTCCGTGTGGACTCTAATTGTTGTTGACAGGCATCTCAAATCTGTGTATTTCTGTCTTTAAGCAACTTTGGGAAGCTGTTGGCTGTTCTTTGTCTACTGAGTTCTCCTTCTGGAACTGGCTGTGTGAAACCATTTCATATTATCTGGACGGTCCCTCGATCACTTTCTTCTTCAATCTTTTTTCCCTCTGTTTATTTCCTCAGACAATTTCACCAATTCATCATCAAGTTTACTTCTTTTTTTTTTTTTTATATTTCCCCCTATTTACTAAGTTCAATCCACTGATTGAAGATTTTTAGATATTTTACTTTTCAGTTCTAGAATTTCCATTTGCTGCTTCTTATTATTTAAATGTTTTGAGTCTGCTCACATTTTTATTCATTAATCGTGTATTTTGCTTACTTTATTAAGAACAGTTACAAAGCTGCTTCAAGAACCTTGTCCGCTGTTTCAACATCTGCTTCATCTCAGGGTCAGATGCGGTTGACTTTCCATTCTCTTGAGAATGACTCCATTTTCCTGATTCTTCCTATGTCAAGTTATTTTGGATTGGATCCTGTATATTATGAATGTGAAGTTATGAAGATTCTGACTTCTGCTCACTGTTTTGCTAATGTGTGTTGCTTCCTTTGCTTTAGCAAGCCATTTTCTTGGCTGGTCTTGAAGTACAACTTCTGTTTCTTTGGGCAGCGGCTCCGGTCTTGATTCAAATGACTTGTTCAGCTGAGTTGCTTTATTCTGTTTCATGCATGCTGGGTTGAGGGGTCAGCCTGAGATAAGGGGGGACTGTTCTCTATCTCCCTTCTCTTGCCTTCCAAGTTTCCTCTACTTGTCTCAGTAGTACCTTTCCAGCTTCACTTTTCCAATCTTGCTGGCTGGAAAGGCTGCAAGTATTTCTACCAGTGTTCTTGCTAAAAGGCTGTCAAATGTCAAATGGACCACATTCATCTCCTACTACTTTGTAGAAACGGGCCCTTGCACCTTAATGCTCTTCTTCTTCAAGCATCCATGTTCCAAGGGAATCTGCCTGCTTCTCCTCATGCTCCAGTGACCTCAAGCAGTTGCTTTTAGATTCTGCCCACTTTGTCATTGCTTCTGGGCTCCTCCATCATTGCCATCATGGCTTCTATAACCTCTGGCTCTAAATTGCTGGTTTCAGTTCAATTCTTTCCTCTTTCTTCCTCCTTCATGCTGATTTCTCCTCTGCTTTGATTACTCCAGGCACAGATCCAAGTCTACTTCGAAAAGTTCACACAAAACTCAAATTGAATGATAAGTTTAGGGACAGGCATTTGGTGCCGTGGCTAAGATGCTGCTTGGGATGACTGCGTCCTGTTATCAGAGCACTGGGGTTCAAGTCCTGGCTCCACCTCCAATTCTAGCTTCCTGCTGATGTGTACCTAAGAGGTAAAATGTGATGCCTCATGTCCCTGGGTCTCTGCCACCCAAGCGGGAAACCTAGCTTGGATTCCAAGCTCCTGACTTTGGCTTGGCCCAGTCCCAACTGTTGTAGACATTTTGAGAGTGAACCAGCTGGTGGAAGATTAACTTACTTTCTCTCCCTCTCTCTCTCTTTTTCTCTCTACCACCACAGCCTCCCTTTCAAATAAAAAAAAAAAATTTAAGCTAAGTTTATTTTGGTGTATAGTTTTTTAAAAATAATACTTTCCACAAACTTTTTGAAGACCACTTGTATGTATGGATTTTAAAATTTGAGCTGAAATAAACTTAATTCTATTTCTATGAACTTTTAAAAAGTATCCTTTCCATCTCCTTCTCTATTCTTTTTATACAAGTATACTTTAAATATTATATGTGCTTTAAAAAGTCCATGGGAAAAATGGCATACAAATATAATGTGAATTTCCATGAAAGTTTGACGCTCCCTAATGTATATGAATGAGCCAGGTCATATTTGTTGCCGTTGATTTCTCAACAATGTTGCAGTGGATTCATTTCTGAGAGGAGCAGCGTGGTGGGGGCAAGAGGCGCAGAGTCACCACACAGACCCCGGGAGTCAGGTGAAAGCAGGCTTGAGGCGAGCAGCCGGCAGACTCGTCATTTATTTCAGTTGAAACTACATCTTATATAGCCAAGACCAGCCAATCTGGTCAAGGGCGGTCTATGCCCCAACCAATCACAGCCTGTTGCCAGGCAGTTTCAAATCCATCCAATCACAGCCATATTCTTAGATGTAGATCGTGACTGAGAACTCATTCTATTTTAAGGTAGAAATGCATCTACAGACAAAGGGTGGGAAGGGTTAAAACTGACCACTTAGTCTGTGAAAATGGGCCAGTTATTCCTAGAGTCTGAGATTTTTGATAAAGTACATATTTTAAATGTTAAAAAAAAAAATTCGGTCTTTCGAATGGCAGGATTGTAGACAGATTTTTAAAAACTTTTTTTGGTTTTTCTTAGAATTTTTGACACCTTTAATTTCTTTAATAGTGACAGCAACAATTTAAAAGATTATTTTCATTAAAATTATTAATAATGATTCTACATATGGGCTGCAGTACAGCACTTCAATACATGCATATAATATGCATGGATCAAATCAGGGTCAAGAACATTTCCCCTTCTTTGAAATTGTTTTATGAGTGGTGCCTTGGAACTTCTCTCATTTATGCGCGCAGAAATATAAAATAGACAATCGTGAACCGCAGTCACCCCACAAGCCGTGTAACAGCAGGCACTTCCTCCTTGATCTAACCCCGAGTTGGTTCCTGTTATTCCAACACCCTCTCTCCCCCGACCCCTGCTGGCCTCTGGTAATGACAATTCTGGGTTCAGATGGAGGTTTTTCAGCTTCCAAGTCTGAGGGAGAAGGACAGTATTTGTCTTTCTGTGTCTGGCTTATTTCACCCAACAAGATCTTTCCACAGTAAGCCTGTCAGCTCCCTTTATTTTAAGTTCATACTCCAGAAAATGCTCAGACACGCACAAGCGTGTGAGAACTGCGTGTTGCCTACTCCTGTACTCACCACACAGCTCCCTTTGCCACCTCCTCCTGCGTGAGCCCTTCCTGCCACTGGTCGCTGTTATCTCAGCTCCAAACCCCGCCTTCTCTAGTCTCCCCGCGTGCTGGAGCAGGGACGGGGCTCCTCCGGGCGCCTGCTGCACTCTGCCAGCTGGGGCCGCTAGAGGAAGGCTGCAGGAGGGGAGGAGACTTACTCCAGCCCCCTGGGCTTCCCGTTGCCACCGCGGGGCTGGCGTCTTACCCTGCCAGGGGCAGTCTCTTTGCAGAGTAGCAGTAGTGTCATTTGCAGTTTTTCTGGCACTTGCATAACCGGCTTTGGGACTCTTCTCCAAGACACCAGCTCCAGTGGGCCAGATCTCTCTAGAAGTCTGGGTCCCCGCCGTGGGGGTGCAGCTCTGAGCTCCAAGCCCTGGTGCTCTTCTCAGGGGTCTGTTTCAGCGGGCTCAGCCCCCTCCCTTGAGCCTGCGAGTTGCAGTCATTCCAAGTCTTCTCTTCAATTCCCCAACAGAGGACTCCTGCAGCGGCTACTTGCCTGATGCCTTCATTTTCTCTTTTGCTTTCTGGTAACCTGGCTAATAATCCTTCCTATCACTCCTCTGCTTCCAGTACATGCTATGGTTCCTGTCTCCTAGACCCTGGCTCCTGGCCCCTCGCTCTCCTCTTTTTCCACTCAAGATGACATGACCTAAAAGCACATTATGACCTTAGGATGGTTTGTCCTGAAATGCTTCAAGGATGCATTTCCAGCTGGTAGGATTTTCTTTTTTAAATTTATATAACCCAACATAGTGTTCATGAACCAAACCAAATTAACAGCAATTCCTTAATGCATTAAGCAGTTGAAATGGCTAGAAATTCCCCTGATTTTCTTAAAGGGCTTCTGATGGCATCGCAAGTACCACTCAGAGATGCTCTTGGGATGCAGAGCGGGAATAGGGCCAGTCGCAGGGTGGTTATTGCTGCAGGTGAGGATTCCATAAGAACAAGGAAACCCTTGAATTTTCACTGCTACCAGGGTTGCCAGGGGCGGGGGCAGGGGATAAAATAGTCTAGAAGTATGTTAGTGTCAGGGAGTCCTGGGGCAGTGGGAGGCCCTGGGAGCCCATTCGAATGAACTGACGGCCTCCACACCCCTGGCCAGCCTAGAGAACACCAGTAAGGGGAGCACCTTCAGTTCACATCACATCCGGGAAACAAACTAGAAGAGCGGGGCTGGAGACAGGCAGAACAGTGACAGGGATGGAGTGCGCTGACCTGGATGTTATCCCCATCATCCCATGACCCTAATGTCCCTCCTGGAGGAGTGCGATCCGCTAGGCCTACCCATCCTCCAGGCATAAATCTCCCTCGCCTTCCCAGGGGTCGCCTCTCTACTGCCAAATGGTGACTTTCATAATGAAAGTCTCAGTGATTTATTTGCCTCCCCAAGATTCCCCAAACATGAGAAACTTAATTGGACTTGTCTAAACACTGTCAGTCACCCGCAGCCCTGAGGACCGCCTTGCTCCATGTTCAGAACAGAACTGAAATTAATGACACCATAAAGATGCCAAAACTCCAGGCTCTGTTGGAGGCAGAAGGAAAAGACATGAAAAATGATCACGTAGACTTCCTAGTCGAGCTTTGCTACATTTCATCCCTGCGTAGGAGGTGAGCGTGGGCCCGCCAATGGGAAGACAGCAGAGCACTGTCCATGTTCTTACAAACACGTGTGTCTCTGTGAGCCCCTGGGCCACCCTCACACCAGACTGGAGAAATCAAGGCAGCCTGAGTTGGCGTTTGATAATAATCAGTGATGAGCTGATAATTATGGCACTGTATTTGCATAGCCTCATTGTCTCTGGCATATCTACTTAGCTGTCTCTTCCACAGCTTAACCAGAAAGACACTGACTATTTCTCTTCATCTTGAACTCCCAGGCTGTTCCAGAATGTGTTTCTTGGTTGTTTTCCAGGGATTATGAATTGCTGAGTACTAGTGCAAGCCACAGCATTTGAAGGTCAAGTCCTGTTCCCCAAAGGGTCAACCTCCTGGATTCACCACAAGACACGGAGGACCACGGTTTGCCCTGCAGTTCCTAGTGGTCTGAACTGGTTAAGTGAAAATCCCCAGAGTCCCAATTTTTTCATCTGTGAAATGAAAAATGAAAGTGAATAGTTGCCTTGTTTCCCTTATAGAGTTTGAAATAAGAGTCCTTTAAAAGTGTACAAATTTTGTACAAGGGATCTCTAAAAAATTACTGGGCAATGCACTAAAAGCCTATGCATGGGTCTCAGAAATCAATTTATCTTTTAACTCCATTGTTCTAAGAACATTCTGAAGTATCCTCATGCCTGGAGGGGATCCTCAGGGCTATTTAGTAACTTGTATAAATCTTAAGATTACTTCTGCTTATGACCGTAGCATTTTTTTTAACCTTGCCACAATTTAGCCCAAGAAGTAATGAAGATTATTAATTGCTTTCCCTACCTCCTTCAGAAGAAAGTTGTGGGTCAGAGATAGCAACTGGGGCAGACTGTAGATTCCAATCTTCTTTGTCCAGTTAGTCAGAAATGACAGATGCACCATACAAGCAAGCATCACCCTACAGCTGCAGCAGCAATCCCTACCCACTGGAGCTGGGGCCCTCTCAGCTGGCTTAGCACAACAGAGTCCAAACAGCCTGCCTGCACTCTCTCCCAAGTCTGCTGGTTGCTTTATCATCCACCGTCCCACACCCGACAATATCGCATGGAGCTGAGTCCCGCGTGCCTGTCCTGCAAGCACACCTTCCACCCCCTTTGCTTCACTGTATTTCACTCCACCATGCACAGGGTGCATTCATCCAACAGATGTGTCTCATGACTTCACTGGATGTTGTCATTTGAACTTAATGCTGATGATCCTCTGGTGTCTGAATCTTTGCTTTGCATGTCCAGATCTAAGACGTTCAATGAGTTGATGTCTGTGGTTATGTTAACACCATGTTGTCCTCTTGGCTTGGCCTTTGCCGTCATTGGTAATCGGCATTATTGGCTAGTGCGCTTCAGGAGAGTGCAACTGATGGAACACTTCTATAAATGTAGCATCAACAGGCACGGGAACTGGCAAAAACTGCAGAAGGACTGCTCAGTGTCACTTTTCAGATTCTGAGCGAATGCATCCAATGGATGCGTTCAGAACTTCATTCAGCTCCAAGCCCGACTGCAAGGAAGTCTGCAAGTGGAGACTGAAGCTCTTCTGCAGCTCCAAATCGATCTGCCCTTGTACCCTCGTCACAGCAGCAGCATTCGGCACGACTGGGCACATTCCCTTCCTTAAGCTCCTTTCCCTGTCTGCCATTAAACGTAACTCTCCAGGGTCCCCACCTGCCTATGTGGACCCTCTCTTTTCAACCTCTTTTGTGGTTCTTCTTCCTCTACCCTTTGGATGATGCTATTCCTTGTATTTATGCCCCAGGGACACTTTCTTTCTTATCATATGTGCTTTTTTTAGGTTGTCTCCCTTGTGTCCTTGTCTCCAGGTACCACCTATTGGCTCCCACGTCTACATCCCCAGCACATATCATTCTTTTGAGTTTCAAATATATATAGATAACTCTCTACTGAAATTGTCTATCCAAAGGTGAAGTAAATCGACATGTTTGATAATAAATCCATTGTACTTCCCCCATCAAACATCTTTTCTCTCTTTTTCATTATCCATCCAGTAATCCAACTAGAACCTTGAAACCCCAGAGGGCCCTGACTTTGACCGTGGTTAGCTTCCAAGAGGCAGGAGGCAGAAGTTACTGGCCAGGTAAGAGCTCTGTCTTTAAATGGTATATCATAATTTCTGCTGAAGTGGCTTGCTCAACACCATCACACGATGCTCTCAGATTCAGTGGAGTGGGGAAATTGACGACCTCATGATGGAGGAGTGGCAAGTTTCGTATTATGAAAGTCTGTGGAATGGGGAAAATCATTATGATCATCTTTGGAAAACACAACTTGTGGGGAAAAAAAAAATCAAACATAGACTCAACTGACTCCAAAGCCAGAGTGTGTACTTGGGAAGCTATTCATAGGAGCACTTCCTTCACTTCTGAGAACAGTTGAAATAAGGGAACAGCTATGCTTCTTAATCAGTAGTTCATTGTTCATTCATTCATTTATCCACTCGCTTTGAGTACCCCCAGCCATCCCAGGCATTGAGTGTACTCAAGAGGAGTGGAATAGACAAAGCACTGTCCTGGAGCCTGGAGTCTGCTCTGCCACCAGTGCGTAGCTTCATTATGCAGGATGGAACCAGCATCAGTTGTAACTGATCATCAATTTTTTTCCCTAGGGAATGTTGGAATGAAGTTCTTCAGGGGAGTAGAGGTCTGCATAGCTTAAAATTTAAACTTGACCCCAAGTTGATAGCATCATAAAATATTTAGAGCTCTTGGTGTGGCTTGTAGACAAAGCAGATTGTAAATTTTAAATATTTACAGCTGATAAGTATTATTCATGAGATGACAGTCCTTGACACACAGCAGCTTACAGAAAAAAGCGGTTAAATTCAGCATTCAAGTGAATTCATTTCACATCCTGTCCTGGGACCAAACTGTGGCTCTGGGTAAATGGCCAACGGTTGGTAGGCCAAAGTCCAAAACAATCAGTTGGCTAACCATGCAATCTAATTCCCTCATTAAGACAACTGAAACAATAAGAAGCAAATAAGATTGACTCTATGACAATCTAATCAATCGCTCCACAATCATACACAGCATCTCTCCATTCAAATTAATTTTATTTGGTTTAGTTAAGTGACATAGGCACAGCCTTTGCAGTGCTGTTCTCTCCTCATACATAGCACAACCTCATGCTCATGCTTGAAGGGGTCTAGAGAGCATCTGGTTCTGTGCTTCCAACGTGGGTCAAAAAGTGTGGACGGTACCCAGAGGGACCAGATAAATGTGGTGTGGCTTTCTGGAGTGTTAAGTAGATGTTAACATTTGGGGAAGGGGCAGATAGGTCATGGATGGGGTCTGTTCTGGTGACAAAAGAAATTTCCATTTCAGTGACTTGAACCAGCTAAGCTTATCTACGGTACATGTCCTTGCAGGTCAGCTGGGGGCTGGGACCCAAGCTGTTTCTCTTCCAGGATCCAGATTGTTGGGGCAGCCTTTCTCTAGGCCTTTGCCTATTGCCTTAGTGGAGGAAAGGACAACCAAAGCAGACCAACAGCCTGGAGAGTGATACACCCACCTGGAAGTGGCAAGCACCACTTCCACATGCGTTTCATTGACCGAAGCATGTCATAGAGAGTCACTTGTTTTTATTTTTACTTTTTAAAAAGTTTTATTTATGTATTTGATAGGCAGCGTTAGAGAGGGAGAGAGAGCTTCCATCTGCTGGCTCATTCTGGTGCTGGGCTCATCAGAAGCCAGGAGCCAGGGGCTTCTTCTGGGTCTCCCATGTTGGGGCAGTAGTCCAAGCACTTGGGCCATCTTCTACTGCTTTCCCAGACCATTTGCAAGGAGCTTGATCATGAGTGAAGCAGCTGGGACTCGAACCCATGCTAATATGGGATGCTGGCAGCCAGATGGTGGCTTTCCCAAGCCACAGCACAGGTCCTGATTCGCCTATTTTTTAAGTAGGGGCAAAGAAGGGCAATTCTACCACATGGCCAGGAGACCTAGAAATAGTTGGTGACTAGCATTAATGTCTACCCGACGGCAGAGTGCAAAGTTAGTGTGAAACATGAGACATCAAAGAGACATGCAAACTACATGTGGTCTCTTGAGTTAAGCAGAGGAATCCTAGAAAATGATACGTACGTACTTGCCTGAATTGTTTTCTTTTATCTTAAAGTATGTAAATGTGTATTAATTTCCTTATCTTTTGATGTCAGTTCAAGGGGAATTCTGTGAGAATGGGTTCATAGATTTGAGTTTCTCATTTTCTTTCTTGTTCCTAACATCCCTAAGTGCACTGTCCTTGTGAGAAACTAAAGCCACAGGACAAGTCAGCGAAGTGAAAATCCTTCAAGATATTCTTCAATGTCTTTTTGTTTTAAGATTTTATTTATTTATTTTAGAGGTAGAATTACAGATGGAGGAAGACACAGAGAGAAAGGTCTTCCTTTTGCTGGTTCACTCCCCAAATGGCTGCAACAGCCAGAACTGGGCTGATATGAAGGCAGGAGCCAGGAGCTTCCTCCGGGTCTCCCAAGTGACAGCAGGGGTCCAAGCACTTGGGCCATCTTCTACTCCTTTCCCAGGCCATAGCAGAGAGCTGGATTGGAAGAGGAGCAGCCAGGGCATGAACCAGTGCCCATATGGGATACAGGTGCAGCAGGCAGAGGCCCAGCCTACTACACCACAATTTCTTTTCAGTTGTTCATCTACACACTATTAGAAGCAGTTTTTAACAACCTACATGAATCAAATATTTCCAAAGCATTTAATTTAGCTATTCAATATTCACTGTTTATTTTAAAATATTTAAATGATGCCGACCAGACTCTATCCCTGCATATTGACTATATTGTCAGTTTAATTTTCATACAAACAACAGCTCCACTACATTTTGTAGTCCTACTTTGTACATTTAAATAATACTTAATTAACTCATGTTACTATAATAACTGTAAAAGGCACAAATAAGCTTGGGAATTATGCAATTCAAGTGGCAAGACTAGAAAGGCAAGGGCCGCTGGAGAGTATTATGGGGCCGAGGTTTTAACCACTAGAGAGCCCTTGATAACATGATAAAGTGATCGCATTTGTTCAAAGTATTTGTACTGAACATTGATGGAAAATGTCAGGAGCCCTGACTGTAGTCCAGCATCCTCATACTGCAAGTCCTGATCCCAAAGTGCAGAGCAGATGAACTCCCCAAACTCACTCATTCGTTCATCCACTGAGTCACTGGCACGTCCCTAGGCAGACAGCTGGTGGAGAACAGAGTGTGTTCTAGCATGCAGGTGCCTGGAACCGAATCCCAGCCGCTACGTGACCTTTGGCAAGTTTCTCAACTTCTTGCATTTTCTATTTCCTCAACTATGAAGCTGGGAGAATAGGACCTACCTCATAGCGCTGTTGTGAAGGCTAAACCGGATAGTGGCTGCAAGTGTTACGTAAGCGTTCACTTCGGACAAGCTTCATTCCACTGAGGAATACGTGCTCTGGAGGAAAGAGCAAGAGAAACACTGGCACAGCCACTTCTTCTAGGGGGGCAGTAGCCTGGGGTGGGGAAACAGGTGTTACCTAAGTCAGTTTTGATTCATGCAGTTGAGTTACGACTCAGTTCCCTTTGGTGAGGAAGCACCGGATGGTGTGAAGGAGACTTGTGTTTCCAGATCGTCAGAGATTGGTACAGAGTCTGCATACACAGCGCTCCACAAAAGATTTCTGGAATTGATGACTACACACACGGATGACTTGTCGCAAGAACAACACCCATTTAGTAGGTGGGAAAGGAGTAACGAGGATCAGCACACGCAGGAAAATCGGGCCCCTGGGCTTTCCGGAAAGACATAGCATTTTGGCTAGCTTAGTTTTAACTGAGGCTTTACCCACATAAACCTTAAAAAAATTTATAATGGTTTATACAGAACTTCTTCAGGGTCCGTTACCTGCTTCCTTGACTTTTTTTTTTTCAAGATTTATTGATTTTTTTTTTCTTTGAAGTGGGGGGAGAGAGGAAGAGAGAGAGAGGTCTTTCATGCACTGGTTCACTCATCATATGGCCACAATGACCAGGGTTGGTTCAGGCTGAATCCAAGAGCCTGGAACTCCATTACATCTTCCATATGGGAGGCAGGAGCCCCAGTACTTGGGCTCAGGAGCATCAGCAGGGAGCTGGACTGGAAGTGGAGCAGTAGGGCCTTGAATCGGCGCTGGTGTCATAGGTGCCACAAGGCCAGCCCCTTCCCTGGCTGCTTCAATGGAGTTTCCTGAAACTGCCGGGTCCTGCTTTGGCGTAGTCAATGGCAGCTGGAAGACCCTCTCCAGCTGCAGTGTGCAGAAGACGGTGGGCACCTGCACTTGTGGTTGGCTGGGATTTCTTCCCTGTGTGACATCTGAGGGACCAACCATATTTCTGAACCTATGCACACAGTTATCCCAAATGAAGACCAACTCAGGATCCACCGTTTCCAAAGCCTACACGTATCTGTGGATATCACACATTTGCCATCCGGGCTAGCTTTCCAAAGACACCCATTGAGATGTAGACACTTGGCAGCATTCAGCTATTCGGTTATTCAGCTATTCGGTTCTTGGCCATGATCAACATAGATAATTAAGCCTTCAAACTTCCATTTTGCTTGTATTATCGACTCTTCAGCCGTCCTCTGAAAACCTGAACTATGTCTCCTCATTCTTTCGGCAGGTGCTCTGTTTTTTCCCCCTCTCCTTCCTCTCTGCTCCCTTCTCTCTGCTCCCTTCTCTCTGCACCCACTCCCTTTCATGTGCTCTGTTTTCTCTTTCTTCTCCTTTCCCCTCTCTCTCCCTCCACCCCTCATTCTCCTTTTGCCTTTTCCCCCTCTTTCTCCACTCTGCCCTCTCCTTCCCTCTTATTTACCCCTCTTTCCCCCTCAGCAGACTTGTGTAGCGACTTGTGTAGCTTTGATATTTTTTAAAAATATATCTATTTATTTGGAAGGCAGAGTTACAGAAAGGTAGAGGCAGGGAGAGGGAGAGGGATAGGGAGAGAGAGGGAGAAGGAGAGGGAGAGAGACGGAGAGGGAGGGAGGGAGAGAGAGAGAGAGAGAGAGAGAGAGAGAGAGAGAGAGATTGATCTTCCATCCTCTGGTTCACTCCTTAAATGGCTACAATGGCTGGAGCTGGGCTGATCTGAAGCCAGGAGCTTCTTCCGGGTCTCCCATGCAGATGCAGGGGCCTAAGCACTTGGATCATCCTCTACTGCTTTCCCAGGCCATAGCAGAGAGCTGGATCAAAAGTGGAGCAGCCATGATTTGAACTTGCACCCATGTGGGATGCCGGCACTGCAGGTGCCAGCTTTACCCTCTAGCCACAGCACCAGCCCTGTAGCTTTGATCTTTTTGTGGGCAGTTGTTCTGTAACTTCAATCACAGGGTTTCCCTGAGGTGTGTCTCCTAAGCCTGCCGACTATAGAGACCTTCCGATGTAGAGATGCAGTGATGTATATTTAAAGAAAATCCTATATATAAAAAAATCATACAAGCCGCCGGTCAACACTTGCCAGCTTGCAGAAGAGCTGTTCTAAAGGGCGTGCAGTTAGTGCATTGTGGCACAGAAGCCCTTGGAAGGAGACAAAATTCCAAACTAGCAGCCTGAAGAGCAGAGCAGAGAGACAATCGAAGAAGCTCCATTTAAACTTAGCATAGGAAAAACGCTACGTTGGATCTGGGAAGAGTTGATCATAGCTAAGCTGAGAATTAGAAAGTGGGTTCGAAACTTCCTGTGGGATCCCGGGCTTGGCCCGTCTTCCCGCTCTGTGGACTCAGTGCCAGCAAACACATCTCCTTTTCATTTGTCAGCATTCTGTTTCTTGTTAGAGCCTGGGATTCCCGGCAGGAGGAGAGACCAGCACTGCTTGCTATGCAGGGCCCGTGTTTCTGCACGACTCCCTGCATGCTGAGATCCTCATTCTGATGCGCCGGCCTGGGAGATGCTGGGCATTGGCTGCACATGACACGTTGGGAAAAGCTCTTGTCTCATCTCCGATCAGCTCCTTTTGGGTGCGCCCCCCCTCTCACCCCCCAGCCTGCATATGCCCAATACTCTTTGTCTTGGGCCATTTTCTCTCTTCCTGAGCTTGTCTCAGCTACCTCAGCCCTGTACACAGTCAAATGGTTAAGTGTGAATGCTCTGTGCCTTTCATGGGGGAGGAGTATGGGAGACTGACTGGGAAGGGGCAGGAGGGAGTCCCTGGGGTGATGGAAATACGCTCTGGAAGGAATGGGCCTTGCACGAGGGGACACGTGGAAACATGCACTGAGCTATACATTCGGGATTGTGCACTTTATAGTATGAGAATTATCCACTCCAAAAAAGGAGAGTCTGATCTACAATCAGCAGCTCTGCATTTGATTCCACTTAGGGTTGTTTGATTCCAACAGGGACAAGCACAGGCCCTGCCTTACAGGTGTTTGTGCGGACAATAGGAAATAAACAGCATGCAGCAGTATGTAAAGTGCTTGGTCTAGGGTTCTGGCTCAACACTAGATTGCAAGTCTTTATTCTTGTTGGGGGAAATTATTCTCTGAATGTGGAAATGAAGGTACCTGCTTTAAAGTCCCTCTTATCAGATAGGAGCATCTCAAGACCCTCATTCAAATGTCAAATGCTCAACAGTGTGACTGATAGTGGGGAGAAAATCATTGGGCCAGGAGCCTGTGGAAGCTTCTTAAAGGTACAGCACCAGGCAGCCCCTCTTGCTGGCCCTGCTGAGCGGGCTGGCCACATCTGCACTCATATATTACAGCCACGTTTCTCGGGTCCTGGAGGCAAATGTTTGATGAACTCATGTTTGGCAAGTAAACTCCATTCATATGCAAAATGCAAACTCTTAATCTATCGGCGCTACCTACCATCAGTGCGGAGAAGCACAGCTATGACTGATGGCATTAGCTCAGCTCAGCCATGAAAAACTGGAACCTTCCTGATTCTTCATCTACCATCGCGAAAATCTGCCTTACTGCGCTGTTTTGAGCACACTGCAGAAAATGGCTGGGCCCCTGGTATTTCTCACTGTCCTCTAGTCTGTGTGTAAACACCCAGAAGCCCATAGAACCTCTGGATTTTGGAACTCTATGGGATCTTAAAGATTAGCTAAGTGAAACCGTCTCACTTTACAGATGAGGTGGGAGAAGTAACTTGCACAAAGTTCATTCATCTTTGAAAAGTATTTTTTCAGTGACTGTGAAACAGGACTTGTGGGAGACCCGGATTACATAACTTGGCATAGAAATTGTTCTAGCACTCTCCCAGAGTTCTTCTAAGCCAGAGCACCCTTGAATCAGCACTGCCTGATAGGCAAAGATGTTTTCAATAAGCCACATGAGTTGAACAGTAATCTAGACTCTGCTGAGTTGAAAGATCATGGGAGAAGAGGGACCCAGGCAGGTGCATAGCAAGTGATGTGGGGCTCACAGACAGGTAGGAGCCCGAGGCGCAAGTGTTGACCTGTATGAGGGGATACAACGCTTACCCCCACTTTGCCTGGTTCTTATGTGATCACCTCTCCTGTCTGCAGTTCTTTGGGCTATTACCTT